>NC_083573.1:64407045-64707045 GCF_027579695.1 Neoarius graeffei | reverse complement strand
GGACCCGCCCCGCCCCTTGGCCGAGCGGGACACTGCAGGAACCGAGCCGCGAGCCGAACTCCCCACACCGCGCGCTTCAGGCTGTTTGTTTTGTTCTTTTGTTGACATGCTATAAAGTTTATCGACTTCATTTGCACTTTTATACTGTCGGAATAACTCATGCGTACACGATGACCCGAGAGGAGGACCTGATACGGATTGCAAAAAAGCTCGACAAAATGGTGTCTCGGAATAACACGGTGAGACGTTTATTTTGACTCCTGCTTCACAGTGGTGTTGGTTTTAATTTCTTTCTTTCTTGTTTCCTCCAGTTCTCAGGGTTTCTGTGCGTATCGTACCTCAAGGGCTTTTTCCTGGTTTGTCGTGCATTCTGTGCGCTTTTAATGGCTGAGATTGTTGTCATAATATGGAACAGGAGCTCGCGCTCCAGGATCCGCCAGTGTGAACAGGTGTCCTGGAAAGGACCGTCCAGCTGCTGCAGTGTCCTGTTCGGGATAAACGAGCAGCAGCAAATGGGGAATTGTAGCCTACAACTAGTCCTTACACGTCGTTTTGTCTTTTAAAAACTTTCTCCAGGTTTCCTGATTTTTCCTGTTTGTTTGTTTGTTTGTTTGTTTTCCTCACAAATGCCCTGCATAAATGTTTACTCACTCCATTCGTGTCACTGAGCCCTGACAAGACAGAGGACTGAACTGATTACAAAGTAAATCAGGATAGTAACATTCCGGTTGTTAGTTGTAAAAACACTAGTTCTTCTTTGTACACACACTAGTGCTTGAAAGTTTGTGAACCGTTTAGAATGTTCTACATTTCTGCATAAATATGACCGAAAACATCATCAGATTTTCACACAAGTCCTAAAAGTACATAACAAGAACCCAGTTAAACAAATGAGACAAAAAATACTACACTTGGTCATTTATTTATTGAGGAAAATGATCCAATATTACATATCCATGCGTGGCAAAAGTATGTGAACCTCTAGGATTAGCAGTTAATTCGAAGGTGAAATTAGACTCAGGTGTTTTCAATCAATGGGATGACAATCAGGTGTGAGTGGGCACCCTGTTTTATTTAAAGAACAGGGATCTATCAAAGTCTGATCTTCACAACACACGTTTGTGGAAGTGTATCATGGCACGAACAAAGGAGATTTCTGAGGACCTCGGAAAAAGCGTTGTTGACGCTCGTCAGGCTGGAAAAGGTTACAAAACCATCTCTAAAGAGTTTGGACTCCACCAATCCACAGTCAGACAGATTGTGTACAAATGGGGGAAATTCAAGACCATTGTTACCCTCCCCAGGAGTGGTCGACCAACAAAGATCACTCCAAGAGCAAAGCGTGTAATAGTCGGCGAGGTCACAATGGACCCCAAGGTAACTTCTAAGCAACTGAAGGCCTCTCTCACATTGGCTAAGGTTAAAGTTCATGAGTCCATCATCAGGAGAACACTGAATAACAATGGTGTGCATGGCAGGGTTGCAAGAAGAAAGCCACTGCTCTCTGCTCGTCTGCAGTTTGTTAAAGATCACATGGACAAGCCAGAAGGCATTTGGAAAAATGTTTTGTGGACAGATGAGACCAAAATAGAACTTTTTGGTTTAAATGAGACGCGTTATGTTTGGAGAAAGGAAAACACTGCATTCCAGCATAAGAACCTTATCCCATCTGTGAAACATGGTGGTGGTAGTATCATGATTGGGCCTGTTTTGCTGCATCTGGGCCAGGACGGCTTGCCATCATTGATGGAACAATGAATTCTGAATTATACCAGCGAATTCTAAAGGAAAATGTCAGGACATCTGTCCATGAACTGAATCTCAAGAGAAGGTGGGTACAGCAAGACAACAACCCTAAGCACACAAGTCGTTCTGCCAAAGAATGGTTAAAGAAGAATAAAGTTAATGTTTTTTCCACCTTTTTACTTTTCTGCTCTTCTTACGAAGACATAGTGTGTTTTTCTTCATATCACATGGATATTTTTAACTTTAACACGCAACCAGGAGCCAGTTTTCTCGCTTATTCGAGAGAGGAGCTGCTGGCCCTGAAAACAATGGGATGAGCCGGGATAAGACACCCCATCCCGGCGGAGCTGAGGAGGAGACCCAGGGGCTGCAAAGCCGGGGCTAAGCTAAAGGCTAGGCTAGCGGACAACCGGTGGTGCTGCAAACCGTCCATTCCCTCCGTTATCATGGGGAATGTGAACTTGCTGCCGAACAAGCTGGACGAGCTATCCGCACTGAACAACCAGCGGATTTACCGTGAGAGCAGCTTGTTTATCTTTACGGAGACATGGCTAACACACCTTGTACTGGATGCTGACGTGGCCCTGCGGGAATTCACTGCTGTGAGAGCCAACAGAGACACTAAAGCATGCGGGAAAGGCAAAGGTGGGGGACTCATAATCTACGTAAACAACCGCTGGTGTAACCCAGGACATATCTCCGTAAAGACAGTCTTATGTTGCCCGGACTTGGAGCTGCTAGCCTGTGGCCATATTATCTGCCGAGGGAGTTTAGTCACGTGATCACCATCTGTGTTTACATCCCTCCGAGGACAGATGCAGCCGCTGCATGTGAGAGGATTCACTCTGTCACAGCAAGGCCAGACACAGCACTCTGAGGCATTTATGATCATTTCTGTGGACTTTAATCAGGCTACTTTGGACTCTGTTTTGGCTGCTTTTTACCAGGTTGTGGACTGTCCAACAAGGAACAACAGGACAATTGACTTGCTGTATGCTAATGTGAGGGATGCATACAGAGTCACACCCCTCCCCCCACTAGGGAAGTCTGACCACAACCTGGTTCATCTACAGCCAAAGTACACCCCCCTGGCCCAAAGGCAGCCTGCACCAACTAGCTCCATCAGGAGGTGGTCCCCTGAAATGGAAGATGCCCTCAGAGACTGTTATGACACTACGGACTGGGATGTGCTTCTTAGCCCACACTGTGAGGACATAGAGGGGCTGACACACTGTCTGACGGATTACCTCAACTTCTGTGCAGACGTGGTCTCCCCCGCTAAGACTGTATGGTGTTACCCTAATAACAAGCCATAGGTAACACAGGAAGTCAAAGCTGTCCTCAACAACAAGAAGGCCGCCTTCAGGAGCAGGGACAAGGAGGTGATGAAAGCAGCACAGCAGGAGGTAAAACGCTGCGTGAGGGAAGCTAAGGACAGCTACAGGAGAAAGGTGGAGCAGAAGCTGAAGGAGAACAGCATGAGGGAGGTCTGGGAAGGTGTGAAAACCATCACAGGCCACAACACAAAGACCAGAGTCATTGAGGGGACAGTGGAGAGGGTGAATGAGCTGAATGACTTCTTCAACTGGTTCAACCAGCTTGCGTCCCCCCCCTCCCCCTCACTGCAGCCATCTCTCCTTCTTCCCTCAACATACCTCCCCCCAGTCATTGCAGCAGCCCCCTCCTCCCCCACCTCAACACAGACTCCTCCATGCATCACTGCAGACCAGGTCAGAGGTCAACTGAGGAAGCTTCACCCCAGGAAAGCAGCAGGCCTAGACAAGGTGTGTCCCCGACTGCTGAAGACCTACGCTGCTGAACTGGGTGAACCACTCCAACGCATCTTCAACCTCAGCCTGCAGCTGGGGAGAGTGCCCACCCTCTGGAAAACATCATGCATCATTCCAGTTCCCAAGAAGAACCGGCCCAGCAAGCTGAACGACTTCCGACCGGTGGCACTCACTTCACACCTGGTGAAGACGTTTGAGTGGCTCTTCCTCAGCCTCCTCAGACCCCAGGTGCAACATGCCCAGGACTGTCTGTCTGCAGTTTGTATACCAGGCAGGTGTTGGTGTGGAAGACACCATCCTCTACCTGCTACATCGAGCCCACTTGCTTCTGGATAAGGGAAATGGCACATTGAGGATCCTCTTCTTGGACTTCTCGAGTGCCTTCAACACCATCCATCTCCTTATGCTTCAGGACAAACTGAACAGGATGCCAGTGGACCCCTGCCTGGTCACCTGGATCTCCAGCTACCTCACTGACAGGCCACAGTACGTCAGGCTGAAGGACATCACGTCTGACACTGTGATTAGCAGCACCGGAGCAGCCCAGGGCACGGTGCTGGCCCCTCTTCTCTTTACCCTGTACACCGCGGACTTCTGCTACAACTCGGAGCTGTGTCACATTCAGAAGTTCGCCGATGACACAGCCATCGTGGGGTGTATCAGGGATGACCGAGACGAGGAGTATAGGAGCCTGGTGAGGGACTTTGCCGTTTGGTGCAACAGGAGCCATCTGCAGCTCAACACCTCGAAGACCGAGGAGCTGGTCATTGACTTTGGGAGGTCCAGACCAAGGTCACGACCAGTTCTGATTGAGGGAGTTGAGGTGGAGGCTGTGGATTCCTACAAGTACCTCGGGCTGTGGCTGGACAGCAAGCTGGACTGGACTTGCAACACCAACCACTTGTACAGGAAGGGACAGAGCAGGCTATACTTCCTGAGGAGGCTGCAGTCCTTTAACATCTGCAGGAAACTCCTGTGGATGCTCTATCAGTCCGTGGTCACCAGTGTCCTGTTTTACACCATAGTGCACTGGGGGGGCAGCACATCCAAGAAGGACACCTCCAGGCTGGACAAACTAATCAGGCGGGCCAGCTCTGTGGTCAGCATGAAGCTGGACTCTCTGGTGACGGTGGCAGAGAAGAGGACTATGGACAAACTACTGAACATCATGGACGATGCTAGTCACCCTCTGTACACTGTCATCAGCAACCAGAGGAGCCTGTTCAGTGACAGAATGCTCCTTTCCAAGTGCAGGACTAACAGGCTTAAAAACTCCTTTGTCCCTCACGCCATCAGACTGTACAACTCCTCTCTGGGGGGGAGGGGTAACAGGAGGACAGAGGACGGGAAGGAGCAGTAGCCTAGCCTGACAAAAAGCAATACTGGACAATGTGCAATACCTCTCCTGCTGGACTCCCCCCTCCCCCACCCCCATATCTTATTCTTTTTTTATATTTGTATATGTAAATACTTAATTTAATTTAATTTATCTAGAAGTTTTCTCTATTTTCTATTCTCTGTTTATCCTGTAATGATGCTGCTGGAATTTTTATTTGGGAACCCTCCCAAAGGGATCAATAAAGCTCTATCTTATCTAATCTAATCTAATCTAAGTCCTGACCTTAATCCAATCGAAATGTTGTGGAAGGACCTGAAGCGAGCAGTTCATGTGAGGAAATCCACCAACATCCCAGAGTTGAAGCTGTTCTGTACGGAGGAATGGGCTAAAATTCCTCCAAGCCAGTGTGCAGGACTGATCGACAGTTACTGGAAATGTTTAGTTGCAGTTATTGCTGCACAAGGGGGTCACACCAGATACTGAAAGCAAAGGTTCACATACTTTTGCCACTCACAGATATGTAATATTGGATCATTTTCCTCAATAAATAAATGACCAAGTATAATATTTTTGTCTCATTTGTTTAACTGGGTTCTCTTTATCTACTTTTAGGACTTGTGTGAAAATCTGATGTTTTAGGTCATATTTATGCAGAAATATAGAAGCTTCTAAAGGGTTCACAAACTTTAAGCACCACTGTGTGTGTGTGTATATATATATATATATCCATCCATTAGCTGTAGCTGCTTATCCTGTCCTACAGGGTTACAGGCAAGCTGGAGCCTATCCCAGCTGACTATGGGCAAGAGGCAGGGTACACCCTGGACAAGTCGCCAGGTCATCAGAGGGCTGACACATAGACAACTATTCACGCTCACACCTACAGTTAATTTAGAGCCACCAATTAGCCTAACCTGCATGCCTTTGGACTGTGGGGGAAACCGGAGCAAACCCACGTGGAGAGCATGCAAACTCCACACAGAAAGGCCCTTGCCGGCCGCTGGGCTTGAACCCAGGACCTTTTTGCTGTGAGGCAACAGTGCTAACCACTACACCACCGTGCCGCCCCTGCGTGTGTGTGTGTGTGTGTATGTATGTATGTATGTATAAAAACAATACATTTTTCCCCCTCAGGAAGGTGCTCTTGACCTGTTGAGAGAATTGCAAAAATTCAACATGACCCTTAAGTTGCTTCAGGTAAGCTTCGTAAGGCTATATATCAGAAAAATAAACATTAGCCAAGCTATAAATCAGGGATTAGTCAACAGTACTAATATTATACTAATAGTATATAGGACTGTGCAAAAGTCTTAGGCACCCTATTTTTTTCATACAAACTTTGTTATAGATTTGTTATAGATTTTATGACTTCTACATTATCGAGTCAGTACAAAAACATTCTAGAGTTCCAACCGTTCATTTTCCAGCACAAAATTAAATGTTACAGAAAAAAGTTTGTATCTCAAGGATCAAATATTTTTGTCATTGTGATTCACAAAGGAATTCAGTTTGGCACTCTCCTAGCAGCAATTAAAAGGGATAAAAAAAAGGGGGAAACCAATATGACAAAAAAAAACACACACACACAAGTGATGACAAGGACCGGTGATAAAAATAGTTACAATTATAAATAATAAGAAAAAGTAAATACATATAGGCAGGATTATGTAAAGTGCATGTAGTTCTAAGTGGAGGTCTACGTAAGTAGAGGCCGCAGCAGTAGGCTGTAAAATGCATTGGTGCTAATCAAGTGCAATCATGAAAGCGACACATCTCACTCTCATTCACCCATGCGCACACACACACACACACACACACACACCACTACCACCTATACATGAGTCCATATCAAGTCCATGCTATCGTGTGTGTGGGAGGGGCAGGGGTTGTGGGTAATGGAGGCTGCAGCTCTAAAGCTGCTCCCCAGTCCTATATGGGTGGAAGGGTGAGCAGCATATTACATAATAGAGCACTTTTCAGATTAAAAAAGAAAACATAAAGCCAGTATCTCACTGGGCTGCGACAGCTTGTGACTAATTGCGAACGTCATTCGCAAGAGAATTTCAAAAGTGTCTTGAAACATTCACGGGGCTTCTCAATGTCCTCGCATGAGTCGCAAAGTGTCGCTCCTTCGTCACTGAAATTTTGAACATGTTCAAAAAATTAGTGCGACAAAATTTCTCTCAAAATAGCCGCAAATGCGTCGCTGGTGTCGCAAAGCCGTCGCGAACCCTTCTCAAGTTAGTTTCCGTGAGGCTTCTCTACTTCCCTGCCTGCCAAGGGAAAGCCGGGCTGCGAAAGCCTGCGACTAGTTGGAGACACAACAATTGCGGTAAAATGTGCGAATATCAATTCAGTGGGATTCCAAGTGAAAATTGTCGCTAATTCGCATATTTTATCGCAATTGTTGTGTCTCCAACTAGTCGCAGACTGTCGCAGCCCAGTGAGATACTACCCTAATGAAGGCTGCTCTGTTTTGCTGCAAAATGAAGAAGCGAGTGTGACAAAGTGTCCAGAAGAACTGTGGCTGGTTCTGTAAGATGCTCAGTAAAACCTACAGCTCATTTCCTTATAAAACTGCACTCATTGTACCTGAGACAGCTACTTTTTTTTTTTTTTTTAAGCAAAGGGTTGTCTCACACCAGATATTGACTTTTTCATTTATTATGGCTTACTGCTCATCTCATCATCTCTAGCCACTTTATCCTTCTACAGGGTCGCAGGCAAGCTGGAGCCTATCCCAGCTGACTACGGGCGAAAGGCAGGGTACACCCTGGACAAGTCACCAGGTCATCACAGGGCTGACACATAGACACAGACAACCATTCACACTCACGGTCAATTTAGAGTCATCAGTTAACCTAACCTGCATGTCTTTGGACTGTGGGGGAAACCGGAGCACCCGGAGGAAACCCACGCGGACACGGGGAGAACATGCAAACTCCACACAGAAAGGCCCTCGCCGGCCCCGGGGCTCGAACCCAGGACCTTCTTGCTGTGAGGCGACAGCGCTAACCACTACAGCACCATGCCGCCTGGCTTACTGCTGTTTATAATATTTTTTTAATGTTGAAACATTTCATTTCATTATTTTTAAACTGTTAAACTAAGGCTTTTGCACAGCACTGTATATCTTCAGAAACAATGAAAATAAATATAATTTTATAGGATTATATGTAGTTATTCTCTTTTAGTTATTTATAATTGAATGCTTGTTTTTTGTACACTCTTCATTTGATTTCAGGACACAAGAATTGGTATGTCTGTCAATGGAATAAGAAAGCACTGCAGAGATGAGGATGTCGTCTCCCTTGCAAAGATTCTTATCAAAAATTGGAAGAGGCTATTAGGTAGCTACAGTCTTGTGGCCTACTGTTTATTCTTTGTTTTCAAATGTCCAAAACATTTAGCAAGATATAGAAGTAAAATAATAATACCGTCTGTGTAGAATCTAGCCAATCCCACAAGGCTGAAAGAACAAATGAGATGAAAAATGGGAGTGGGGCCAGCACACAATCACCTAGTGGACCTTCTCCAGACACAGAGTTAAGGTAAGTCTAGCATTAAAGCAATAAATCTGCATGGTAAAGTGAAACCAAACAGTAGGCTATGTATATTGTAGGCAGGCTTTCAAGAACTGAAACTCGTAGTAAAAAGAAGAAGAAGAAGATGAATACACATTCAAATC
Source organism: Neoarius graeffei (assembly GCF_027579695.1). Lineage (NCBI taxonomy): Eukaryota > Metazoa > Chordata > Actinopteri > Siluriformes > Ariidae > Neoarius > Neoarius graeffei. The sequence goes on along the minus strand of NC_083573.1, from coordinate 64,698,482 downwards.
TAACCTTTTTGTCTTGTCAGCCCAAAATCCAGTTTAAACACTCCCAAGAAATCTGTTGATAAGCACAGAAAAGAGAAAACTGAGGCAGTGTTTAAGAAAGAAAAACAAGAAAGTGACCACAAAAAGGAAAAACACATCAGTAATCACACAAAAGAGAGGTGAGAGTTCACCCTGTATGTGTATCTCTTGATTTATTCAGTGATGAAATGGAGTCACAAGGCTGAAGAGTTCTTATGTTCTGTTAGGATGAATGTTATGGATTCAAGTGTATCTTCCTCTGCTTCATCCCTCCATCCTCCCAAGTGTTCCTCTGCAGAAGTGAAGAAAGACAGGTTAGGGCTAGTGTGTGTTCTCAAAGAATGTGCCTGGCATTAACATTCAGTTTCTCTTCAGTTCTTTGAATGATTAGATGCAAAACAGTTGAAGGAGATATACGGTATACAACTTCAAATCAGGAAAAAGTTGGGATGGTATGAAAAATGCAAATAAAAAAGAAAGCAGTGATTTCTAAATTTACTTTGACTTGTAAGTCACTGCAGACAAAATGAGCCAAATATATTTCATGTTTTGTCTGGTGGACTTCATTTAATTTTTAATATACATCCATTACTACGTTTCAGGCCTGCAACACATTCCAAAAAAAAAGTGTGGACAGGGGCAGTTTAGGGCTAGTAATGAGGTAAAACAATTAAATAATGGTGTGATTTGAAGCAGGTGACATCAACAAGTGATTGTAATTATGATTTGGTACAAAATCACCATCCAGGAAAGGCTTAGTCTTTGAGGAGCAAAGATGAGCCGAGGGTCTCCAGTTTGTCAACAGATGTGTGAGAAAATTATTGAAATGGTTAAAAACAATGTTCCTCAAAGAAAGCTAGGAAGGGATTGGGATATTTCATCCTCGATGGTGCATAATATCATTAAACGATTCAAGGAAGCTGGAAGAATTTCAGTGTGTGAAGAGCAAAGGGCGCAAGCGTAAGCTGAACACCCGTGAACTCTGATCCCTCAGATGGCACTGCGTCAAGAACCATCATTCATCTATAGCTGATATAACCACATGGGCTCGGGGTTACTTTGGCAAACCTTTATCAAGCTCTACAACAGGGGTGTCAAACCTGATCCATAAAGGGCCATGTGGCTGCAGGTTTTCATTCCAGCCATGCAGCAGCACCCTGATTTGGCTTATTCAATCAACTGACACACCCACCCTTTAATCAAGGGTGGGTGTGGCTGCAAGTATTTGACTGTGTGAAGACAGTTCAGTTGATTGAATGAGCCAAGTCAGGTGTGCTGCTGCATGGCTGGAATGAAAACCTGCAGCCACAAGGCCCTTTATGGATCAGGTTTGACACCCCTGCTCTACAATATAGTTACATCCACAAATGCCAGTTAAAACTTTACTGTGCAAAAAGGAAGCCTTATGTTAACTCTTTCCAGAAGCGCCATCGAATTCTCTGGGCTCAGAGGCCCCTAGGATGGACCATCACACAGTGGAAACGTGGTCAACCAGATCAGTATTCCAGGTCTTTTTTTTTTTTTAAAGAAATAGACACTGTGTGCTCCAGACCAAAGACAAAAAGGTACCATCCAGACTGTTAGCAGCAACAAGTCCAAAAGCCAGGGTCTGTCATGGTATGGGGTCATGTCAGTGCCCTTGGCAAAGGTAACTTACACTTCTGTGATGGCAGCATTAATGCAGAAAAGTATATTGAGACTTTTCAGCAACATATGCTGACTTCAAGATGACATCTTTTCCAGGGATATTTCAACAAGACACTGCAAAACCACATTCTGCACACATTACAAAGGCATGGCTGTGGAAGAAGAGGGTGCCTGTCCTATCTGTCCCCAATAGAGAATGTTTGGTTTTGAAACAAAACAAAAAAGACAATGATGACTCTATATGTTACATACCTTAAGACCTGTTTGCAGGAAGAATGGGACAACATAACACCTGAAACGTTTGATCACTTGGTGTCTTCAGTCCCTAAATATCTTTAAGTGTTGTGAGAAGGAATGGCAACGTTATTAAAGGTCCCATGGCATGAAATTTTCACTTTCTGAGGTTTTTTAACGTTAAAATGAGTTCCTCTGACCTTCTTAAGTCACCCCAGTGGCTAGAAATTTCATAATGTGTAAACCAAACTATGCCCAACATTTGAGAATGGCGCGTCAAAACGGCGCGTTGATAAACTCTTCCCTTTATTACGTCAGCAAGGGAGATGATCCCCACGCCCCCCCTCTGGATTCCCACCCACTGTATGGATTGCCCCGTCCAGTTGTAGTGAGGAGACCATAGAGAGGACAACAACATGGCATCACCTAAGCGAGCGAAACATGGAAGTTGCGCTGTACATGGATGTGACAACACAGAAAAGAGTCTGTTTTTACTGCCGACGGGAGAGCCCCTGAAGACGCAGTGGCTTAATTTTATTTAGTTCAATAATATGCTGTCGAGTCTACCTAAGATGGTGTATGTTTGTCGGAAGCATTTTCCTGAGGAATGTTTCCACAACTTGGGACAGTACAGGGCAGGTTTTGCACATCAACTGTCACTGAAGCCTGGGTCCGTACCAAGCATCCCTGCCGCATCAGCAACAAACACCGAACAAGTAAGTGTATAACTGGTCATTTTGCCATGTTTTAAAATCGGTGCCACGTTAGCCTAGCAATGGCTACATTAGCTGTGCAGCTAACCGCTTCCTGCAGTTAGCCAGGTAATCTGCGCTACAAAACTAAAGAGCATGCAGCATGCTCTGTTAAACTGAGTTTAGTCTGGAAATTGACTGTAACTTATGAGCTTATGTTTGACTATTGCTCCGCAATGCATGTCTTCTGTTGGATAAGCGATATGTTGCTGCTTCTATCTTCTTTGGTTATGGAGTGCGTGTTCAAGCCTAGGGTATTATACATTCGTAAACTACCACTCCGAACACTCTCACTCTCTGTTCTCTGTGTCATGTTGAGTTTACGAAAGGAGTCCGAGGGAGAACGGGGTTTTGTCTTAGCAGCGTGGCTACAGGAGCTGATAGCAGCAAGTATGTGTGTGCGCAGCTTGGTCAAGCCCCTCCCCCTCCCCCCATGGCCCGCCCCCACCCTCTACCCTTCCCCGCCTCCTGCTTCTCATTAGCAAAACGACGCACTGGGAAAAGCGCTGAAATGGGGCTTTCTCCCAGGAGGCTATATTTATGTGCCGAGGGTTCATTTTGAGAAAGGCTGCGGATATAACATCCGGAAGCCTCCACGAGCCCGTTTAAAGCATCAACAAACCACCATGCCATGGGACCTTTAAGTGGTAAATATTTTACTGTCCCAACTTTTTAAAAAATGTGTTGCAAGAATCAAAATTGAAATATATTTCTTTAAAAAAAAATGAGGTAAAATGTGAGATAATGTGCTGCTGTGTTGTTTTGAATGCAATGCAGGTCCAAGATCAGAATCAGAATCAGATATTCTAATAAGAAATAAGATTATTTACATATCATTTTTTTCACTTTTAATTTCACTTTCAACATACCATCCCAACTTATTTTGATTTGGGGTTGTTTGTGATTGATCAACATCACATCATTTTGCTGGTGTGTTTTGAATTGGTGCATGTGTGTATTTGGGTTGTGTACATAACAGTCCTGTTCCATTAAGTGAAGCTTATCATCATAGTTAATCTAGTGTGATGTAGAGCTAATCTTAGCTTATGTGTGATCAGAGATGGGTACTAACGCATTACGTTTACTCTGTTACCTGTATTTAAGTAACATTTTCCAATAGAATTGTACTTATTGGAGTAGTTTTAATGCATAGTACTTTTTTTAAAATTTACTTACACTACCGTTCAAAAGTTTGGGGTCACTTTGAAATTTCCTTATTTTTGAAAGAAAAGCACTGTTCTTTTCAATGAAGATCACTTTAAACTAATCAGAAATCCACTCTATACATTGCTAATGTGGTAAATGACTATTCTAGCTGCAAATGTCTGGTTTTTGGTGCAATATCTCCATAGGTGTATAGAGGCCCATTTCCAGCAACTCTCACTCCAGTGTTCTAATGGTACAATGTGTTTGCTCATTGCCTCAGAAGGCTAATGGATGATTAGAAAACCCTTGTACAATCATGTTAGCACAGCTGAAAACAGTTGAGCTCTTTAGAGAAGCTATAAAACTGACCTTCCTTTGAGCAGATTGAGTTTCTGGAGCATCACATTTGTGGGATCGATTAAATGCTCAAAATGGCCAGAAAAACGTCTTGACTATATTTTCTATTCATTTGACAACTTATGGTGGTAAATAAAAGTGTGACTTTTCATGGAAAACACAAAATTGTCTGGGTGACCCCAAACTTTTGAACGGTAGTGTATGTTCCATTACATTAGAATACAGACTTCTGATTTAAATTATTAAATTATTGTTATACACACACACACACACAGCTTCTATGACGTTGACATCAGCATGGAAGTGTGCAGTATCAAATTTCCAACCCCACTGATGGGGTCTGACTGCAGAGTCACAGAGCTGTAGTTTTACAACAGCAGTTTCAGACCAGTGACATTGAACACGTGCAGTAGGACACCATGTGACCCTACTAATTTGCGTGATTGTGCCAAGTGGACAGCGACTGTTTGTGCTGGTTGTATGTGTCGCTATACGTATTACCATTCAGGAAGGAATATCATCGCCCTATCCTGAAACTAACCCAAACCCTAAGATTAAATGACTGAAATGTTGATTAGCCTAATAGTCGCTAAGATAACCTAAAGAAAGTATCAGCACATGCACTGAATGCCACTGGCCTGAAACTGCTGTTGTAAATCTGCAGGGGTGTAAAGTTGTGCCTCTCCAGGTCTGAAGTCAGAAAAAAATGGAAGAGATGTTATTACCATTAAGCTAGTTTGGAAGATTAATGAAACTAACCTATGGGAAAATTGCCTTCATTTATGTTGTTTGGTAAATATATAATTTATTATTTTTTCAATTAGTGTTGTATGTTCCTGAGGTGGGTGGACTATTGAAGCACAGACAGGCGGGTAATTATGTTGAAACACAGTTCTTTTATTCTACAAATAGCTTTTCAGCGTCATTTTTACTTTACACGCGCGCGCGCACGCGCACACGCTCTGGTCGGGAGACACCACCTCTCCGCTCTCCCTCTCCTTATCAACACTTGGCCATCACTGAAACAGACACACACAACATCAGTTAATAACAGGTGAGATCACTTTGCCACTTATCTTCCCTGGCCCTGCCCTCCATTTACAAACCAACACTTGACCACGTCTCTCTCTCCCCCACCACCACCACCACAGTGAGGAATATGACTTAGTACTTGAATGAGCAGATTTTATGTTGTGTTCAGATTTTTACATTTCTCTTTTGGGAATAACTGGCATTCTGATACATTTGAATGTAGTACATTTATAGATATGAAATAAATCATCATACGAACTTACTCACTACTTGTAGTCATTTTATGAGATTCTTTTTTTACTCATACTCATGTTGGTATTTTGATGAGTGCTATTACTTCTACTTGAGTCATTATTATTATTATTATTATTATTATTATTATAAAGTAACAATACTTTGACTTGAGTACAGTCTTTGCTTCCTCTACCCACCTCTCTGTGTGATTATAGTTTCATATACTTTCTAACTAACTTGAGTGGAATGCAGTATGAGTAATTTAATCCCTGCACCCTTTGGTTCATCAGGGTAGAGTACCACAGGGCTAAAGATGGTGTGGCTGAGGTTAATAAGGTCACAACAAACATTTTTCAAGACACAGACACTGAGCATTGAGCTCTGTGTTTGGATAACTTCGCTTTCTGTAGCACAACAGAGGTTTTGTATTGCTTTCTATTGGACATTTAGCCCTGTTCTACCCTATAACATGATGTTGCTCTCTTACAACTAACTGTGTGATAGTGTTATCGTTAATTTTGAAACCAATCATCTAGAGGTGCTTCAGATTATTTTTTTTTTACCCTATCTTTCCTTACATTAGTTCACATTCTGCTCATCCAAAGCATCAATTCACGTTAAGGAAGAAAAACGTTAGATCTTTTTTTGAAAACCTGCATGCAAGACAGTTTTCTTTTGGCTGACTGCATCAGATACTGTACATACTGCAGACATGGTATCAGAAATGAGTCTCGTGCTGGGGTTTAATGTCTTAGCTCATTATTTAGTAATTCCTTCAAAGACTATTAGGCAGTAATATACTTTAATATTACTGAATAATAATATGTGCCAAATAGTGCGCGAAAGTGTTTAGGGAGATGATCCTGATGTTATGTTGCTTCCTGTTTATTATCATTCACACATGGTAGATGAAGAAACAAAGAGCAAGCAGTCAAGAGCCTTTTCTCACATGGCAAGTTGTATACTGTATATGCTCGAGACGCTTTATTGTGAATCTTAAGGGCTCTTGATGTGGCTTCTAGTTATTGCTTCAGTTATTGTCTCATTTTGCTGCCATGTGTTTTTGAGGTGCTGAATACAAAATTAATTACACAGGAGAGAGGCTCCCGATCCCCAGAATCCTCCTCATCTTCTTCATCTTCACCATTCTCTTCCTGCTCATATTCGTAAACACCAGCCTGATGTGAAGAAAGACAGGTCAGCATCATTAGAATAAACAGTGACCAGCTCTGTGAGAACATGTTTAAGAAACAGTGGACAGATGAGATAAAGCCGTAATTTTTTAGAAATTGTATGTATTACTTTCAGGAGAGTGACACCAGAAACTCTGACCTCTCAACATTCTCAGTCTCATCATTCCTCTTCTCATAAAAGGCCGTTGCTAGAGGTTCCTAAAGAGAGGTCAGAATGTGGTTCTGCATGCTCTTAAAAATAATGTTGTCACTGCTGTCAAGAAAATTAGTTTGCCTTGGAAAAAAAGTCTGCATTCATTGCCAAAAATATATAGCACATTGTGATTTTTCTCTGTATCAAATAACAGAATCATACTGTTTATTTTTACACTTAGAAAAAAGACTCCAGATCAAAATGCCCCACTTCCTCCTTTGCCTCTTCATCTGCATCCTCCTGCTCAGAAACAATGCGCTTTAGAGATGAAGAAACTGAGGTCAGGACTTGTTCGGAATGGTGAATTATACTTTAGAAGTTATCTGATATTGTGTACTCCTGCAAAACTCACAAAGGCATGACAGTGAAATTTAAAATAACCATCTTGTACATAGTATCTGCCTCCAGTTGCTTTATTTGAGTGCACAGTAAGTTTTCTGCAATTGAATGTTAATTCACTGTGTTTTCATGAAAATTTAAGCTTCTAACTGCTTTGCTGCCATCAACTACTGCATGTAAAACTAATGTACTTCTACAAAGAATTCCCACAAGTTCCTGTTGTGGCGATTGGGTGAAAACTGTAGATGTACGGTAGCAATATTGTAGGATCAGTGATGGTGTTTACTTCTCATTATTTTTTAAACACTGTAGAAAGTATTAAAATGTGAGAGTAGATGCCAAAGAAAAGCAGCAGTACAAATATCTCTACTGCTCTAGCAAATATAACACAGTTGGACTTGGCTATGCGCCAAGAGGTCAAGGATTGGTTTTAACTGATAACATTCTGTTGGTTCTTTTGCGCCCTTGAGAAAAACATACCATATGCAGTAGACTGTTGACATTGGCAATTTCAGGTTTTTGTTTTTTTCCAAAAAACATTTGTCTGTTTCTTTGTTTTAATCATTAATAAAATCAATGGAACAAAAACATAAAAATCTACAGAACTCCAATATTATTATTGTCCTTTAACAAGACAGAAGTTACTCAGTGAGATCTTTTTACTGATAACCTTTAGATGCATCAGAATGAGTTACAATCAACTGCTTCTTCTGTAACTCTTGTCTCTTAGAAGATTTCTTTTTCTGTTCTGCTTATCAGCTTTCAGACATTTATTGCCTGCTTGTCAAGTCTTCCTTGAAGCATAGTAGGTTTCTTATAGCACATTGCTACATTTACTATACCACTGTAACAGAGGTGCATGACTGGGGAGGAGCCAAGTGCAGAAGGTATTCAATGGTACACAAAGTACACAAATGCCCCTTTTCCACCAAAGCAGTTCCAGGGCTGGTTCGGGGCCAGTGCTTAGTTTGGAACCGGGTTTTCTGTTTCCACTGACAAAGAACTGGCTCTGGGGCCAGAAAAACCGGTTCCAGGCTAGCACCAAGTCTCTGCTGGGCCAGAGGAAAGAACCGCTTACATCAGCGGGGGGCGGAGTTGTTAAAGGAACAGTCCACCGTACTTCCATAATGAAATATGCTCTTATCTGAATTGAGACGAGCTGCTCCGTACCTCTCCGAGCTTTGCGCGACCTCCCAGTCAGTCAGACGCGCTGTCACTCCTGTTAGCAATGTAGCTAGGCTCAGCATGGCCAATGGTATTTTTTGGGGCTGTAGTTAGATGCGACCAAACTCTTCTGCGTTTTTCCTGTTTACATAGGTTTATATGACCAGTGACATGAAACAAGTTCAGTTACGCAAATTGAAACGTAGCGATTTTCTATGCTATGGAAAGTCCGCACTATAATGACAGGCGTACTAACACCTTCTGCGTGCTTCGGCAGCGCATTGATATCTGAGCTCCGTATCAATGCGCTGCCGAAGTGCGCAGAAGGTGTTAGTACGCCTGTCATTATAGTGCGGACTTTCCATAGCATAGAAAATCGCCACGTTTCAATTTGCGTAACTGAACTTGTTTCATGTCACTGGTCATATAAACCTATGTAAACAGGAAAAACGCAGAAGAGTTTGGTCGCATCTAACTACAGCCCCAAAAAATACCATTGGCCATGCTGAGCCTAGCTACATTGCTAACAGGAGTGACAGCACGTCTGACTGACTGGGAGGTCACGCAAAGCTCGGAGAGGTACGGAGCAGCTCGTCTCAATTCAGATAAGAGCATATTTCATTATGGAAGTACGATGGACTGTTCCTTTAAGACCAACAACAATAACAAGACCGCGAAAGATCGCCATTTTTAAGCGACAAGAAGCAGCAGCTGTACAAACGCGAAGTCATCCATTATTATTGTTGTTGTTGTTGCTGCTGCTTCTTCCGCGTTGTTTTTGCTTCGATATTCGCACCAAGGTTTATGCAGACGTAACTGATGTATACAGCGACATAACTGACATATACAGCGACATAATGACGTGGCTTCCCTTAGCACCGCGAACTATGGAAAAGCAAATGGTTCTCAGCTGGCTCATAAGTTGAACGAGTTGTGCACCAGCACTGGCCCCGAACCAGCCCTGGAACTGATTTGGTGGAAAAGGGGTAAAAACAGATCCAAACAAGTGTTGCCAGGCAAAACAAACCTTGCCCGGCCTTGCTGGTGACCTTGTCCTTCACCTTGACCCGATTACCCCCAAAATTTAATCAGGCAATCTATGGACCATTGCCGACCTACCCTGAAAATTTCAAGTCAATCGGTCCAACCATCTAGACACTAGATTGTTAACAGACAGAGACACAGATAAACTGCACTGATTACAATACCTCACCCCGCTTTCTCTGTTGCGGGCGAGGTAACTACAGTAACAATGCAAAGGGCTAAAACAAAAAATTACAGTAAATAAGAAACAAGAGAAAGAAAACCATATAAGACTTTGCAAAAAAAATGTGAGACAGAGCAGGAAGTATACACACTGTCTAATCAAAGTTAATTGCAATTTGAAATTTTAAAACTAGTTTTAAGAATGGCGACAAAGTATTCTGCAATAGTGAGCTCTGGTGGTGAAATCTGGCATTATCAGCTGAGACAGAACTCTTTAGCCCAAATTCTGTTAGGTTGAAGTGGAAGTTCTGGATGAGTGAGCTGCTTGAAGACTTCCCCTGGAGCTCTCCCATTCACTCAGGTTAAACAACTATTTACCCTGGCACTTAGACTCCAGGAAGGCTCAGACAGAATAGTTGAACTGTCAGAGAATCAAAGAAGGAGGATTATGAGCTCCATTAATCTACATGGCAGATTAAACTGATTTTAGCAGGGAGACCAGAAAGGCTGTGAAATATGATAACTAGATGTTAGAACTGGTTTTGTTTGTCTAAAGTTGTGAAGCAGAACTTGGGATTCAACTTTCTTGATGGAAACTGCAGCTGTCGACTCTGATCATCTTATAGCCAGATGGTTTTACTGCATTTTCTAATGTTAAATGGCTGGGTGGAGACATTTAGGGGCAGCAGCCCATGTCTGATAGCTTTCTTCATATAGCACTAGGACATCTCATGGAGCCTCAGACCAGGGAAAGAACAGGGACCAATAAAATGCACTGACTGCAAAACAGCTACAGTTGCTCTGTTGTGCTAAAGTAATCTGTGTATTTCCTGGTGTGGACTCAACCAAACCTGAAGTTAAACAGACTGATTTGCAGAACACGTTTCACTAATTGGATTGTGGCTATCAGTTGGAAAAATGTCCTCAGGTAATCCCTACAATACTGTATTTAGAGAGTGGAAAAGTGTTTGTTAGTAATTATGGTACCAGACTGATTGTAAGTAACTCAGGTAACACATCAATATTTCGGCAGTGGTGACCTCTGGTGGTGAAATTTGGGATTGTTGGAGAAAGCTGGAATGACTCGTTTTTATTTATTTATTTATATTTTTTTTGGGCGGCACGGTGGTGTAGTGGTTAGCGCTGTTGTTTCACAGCAAGAAGGTCCTGGGTTCGAGCTCCGTGGCCGGCGAGGGCCTTTCTGTGCGGAGTTTGCATGTTCTCCCCATGTCTGTGGGTTTCCTCTGGGTGCTCCGGTTTCCCCCACAGTCCAAAGACATGCAGGTTAGGTTAACTGGTGACTCTAAATTGACCGTAGGTGTGAATGTGAGTGTGAATGGTTGTCTGTGTCTATGTGTCAGCCCTGTGATGACCTGGCGACTTGTCCAGGGTGTACCCTGTCTTTCGCCCGTAGTCAGCTGGGATAGGCTCCAGCTTGCCTGCGACCCTGTAGAAGGATAAAGCGGCTACAGATAATGAGATGAGATGAGAGATTTTTTCGGGTGGCACGGTGGTGTAGTGGTTAGCGCTGTTGCCTCACAGCAAGAAGGTCCGGGTTCGAGCCCCGTGGCCAGCGAGGGCCTTTCTGTGTGGAGTTTGCATGTTCTCCCCGTGTCCGCGTGGGTTTCCTCCGGGTGCTCCGGTTTTCCCCCACAGTCCAAAGACATGCAGGTTAGGTTAACTGGTGACTCTAAATTGACTGTAGGTGTGAATGTGAGTGTGAATGGTTGTCTGTGTCTATGTGTCAGCCCTGTGATGACCTGGCGACTTGTCCAGGGTGTACCCTGCCTTTCGCCCGTAGTCAGCTGGGATAGGCTCCGGCTTGCCTGCGACTCTGTAGAACAGGATAAAGTGGTTAGAGATAATGAGATGAGATATTTTTCAGCTCTTCACCACCCACAGGTTTCTAATCATTTTACTGTATATGACATTCACAATGGAATCTACTCTCTACATTGTATGTCTTGTTGCTCTACTTGGCTGGAAATCAAATTATTTAAACAGTCAGTGCATTCATTAATTTATGATTGCATATAATTATATACTGAATTGGCTCTGAGTTCCCAAGTTGCACAACAGCAAAGCGTTTGCTCCTATCCTCAGATGATCATGAGTTCAACTCCTGATGATTCCACAACTATCAATGGCCAGCAGTCAAGAGAGCAAAACTAATCATGTTTTCTGGGTGGGATCGATGGCATGCACTCCCTCCCTTGTTAATCATACTGACACTAGAATATCGTGGGCACCTGTGAGCTCATGTATGTGGAAGAGGGTAGATAGCACTTTCCTCTGAGTGTGTTCTATCCCATAACACAAGCAGCAGCTAGAAAAGTGTGGTAATTGGCTTCATGTTTCTCAAAGGAAACGTGTTTTCCCCACCCTCCAAAGTTAGTAGGTGTAGTGTGATAGGGGAGAGTTAGCTAATGGGTGGGACTTGGCAACAACAAATTGGAGAGAAAATAGTGGAACCACCCTTCCCTTCCCGCCTTCCCCCCACCCCCAAATCCACCCCTCAGCTCACCCACCTCCGACCCAGTAAAAAAAAAAAAAAATAATAATAATAATACCCAAAATAATAATTATAATTAGCTGCTAACAGTGCTTTAGTTTAAGATGCAGTTGGTACAGTAATAATAGTGGCTTGCAAGTTTCTGATTTTGCAGTGATTACTCAAATTCAAATAACCATTTTGCATGGCAAGAAGAAGAATATGCAGTATATGTGGTGTCATGTGTTATGTTTTAATCGATAGTTAATTGTTGTTGTTATTAGAAAAGAGACTGTGGATCCTGATGCTCCTTTCCCCCCCCTTCCTCTCCACCTTCATCCCTCTACTCTTACGAAGCGTCCTTCCTTAGACATGCACAAAGAAAAAGAAAGAGGAAGCAAAGACAAAGAAAGGTTATGATTGGATTTTTATCATGCTAGAAACCAGACAGGTTCTATATTTGTTTAGATGAAAAGATTGTTGGTTCTAGATATTTTTAGTGAATGTCTCACTGTAGGTTTATTTCTCCCCATAATAAATGTAGAAAAGACATGCCAGCACCAAAACGAAGTGCACAGCAGCTGATATCTGCACATAAGAAACACAGGTCTGAAGCTTGTAACTTATTGGTTTGTCTTCGCAATAGTGCACTAAAACTAATAGCTGGATTCTCTCGTCCTGCATGTGTACAAAGTGTTGAACTAATTATGACAAGGTCAAATCCCTGATCTACCTGGAAGTGTATGTTTTCATGAGGAAAGAGAAAGCATGTGGTGAAAAGATACACGTTGGCTCTTATATCAATGTTCAAATAATGCTCCCATGTCAGCAGAAATCTGGGGGAGAGTAAACCAGCCAAAAGACTGTCTACAGACATGAAGAAAGACAGGTTGGAATATGAATGTGTGTCATTATGGATGAAAGACAGAGGGCAGTATCAGTGCATGAATTAGTTTGGCTGTGATTCTGCAGCTTGTGGGTGGTTATACTGAAATATTTGCTGTTTATGCCAGGGTTTGTTTTTTTATTCATATTAAATTTTCATTTGATTGATTGATTGGCTCTTATTGTTTTTCCAGGAGGGATTCCTCAGATTTCAGTCAGCAGCCTCCAAAAAAGCCCATTAACGATGGAAAGAAAGAAAGGTCTGACCAGAAACATAATCATGTTTGACATGAGGTTTAAACTCATTCATCTGAAATTATTTTGGATAGAGGAGAAGCTTCCATGATAAATTCTTTGTTTTTTCTTTTCAGAAAAGACTCCACAGACTCTAAATCTGGCCAGAGACAACAATCAAGTGACTCCAAACCTCAGAGGTACAGTGTAAGCCTTTCACTCTTTTTGGCTGCCAATTAATTAATCTTTAGAGCAAATGTTATTGTTTCGAGCAGATGATATAAAACATACTTTTCACACAGAAGGGACTCCGTTAACTCAAAGTCTGGAAGCTCACCTCTGCCTAAGAAGCTCTCAGAGGAGAGGCAAGAATTACACACACTGCTACACTAAACTTATCACTAATTTTCAGAAATCTCTAATGGCTCAGGAACGTTTGCTTGTGTCTTCCAGGAGAGAATCTCATGGCCCTAAGTTGACTCTCCCTGGACCTATACAGAGAAAGGTGTCCACTGACAGTAATGATGGACGGTACAGTTTATATCTCATCCCTTTTTTATGTCACATATTTTATGTAGCATGTGATGCTAATTGGTTGTCAACATATCACATTTTTTAAAGTCAATTTTAAGTTGACATTCTGACTGTGTGTTGGGTAAAATCCCAATGCTTCCTGTTGCTAGTCCTGCATCTGCATGCTTTGTGTTTTACAGTCTAACGTGTTCAAATGGGCTCATCATGTACTTGATAATTAGCCAATCAGTTTAATTAAGTGTATTAGATTAGATATAACAGTAATTGCACAGCAAGTGCTTAGACTGGAGTGAAATTTGAAACCAAAAAGTATACAAGTTTTGAGGGGAAAAGTCCAACTTAGTGGCTTTTATTGGCAGTTATTGCTCCCAGGAGCTACGACTATGTCTGGAAAATACACTGTGTCTGATTCATGTCACATTTATACACCAGAGAGCTATTTTAGCAAGTGATGAAAGTAGTTTGTGGTGCCCAACTCCACACAGATGTTACTACACTTAAATTCACAGTAATATTGTATTAGGCGAACGGTGTCTTGCAAAAGTATTCATCCCCCTTGGTGTTTGTCCTGTTTTGTTGCATTGCAAGATAGAATTAAAGTGTATTTTTGGGGGGTTAGCACCATTTGATTTACACAACATCCCTACCACTTTAAAGGTGCAAATTGTTGTTTTATTGTGACGCAAACAAGTATCAGGATGAAAAAAGAGAAATCTGGAGTGTGCATAGGTATTCACTCCCTTTCGTATGAAACCCCTAAATAAGAGCTGCTCCAACCAATTCACTTCATAAGTCACATAATTAGTTGATTAAGATCCACCTATGTGCAATCAAAATGTCACATGATCTGTCACATAATGTCTGTATAAATCAACCTGTTCTGGAAGGACCCTGACTCTGCAACACTACTAAGCAAGCAACATGAAAACCAAGGAGCCTCTAAACAGGTCAGAGACAAAGTTGTGGAGAAGTATAGATCAGGGTTGGGTTATAAAAAAATATCCCAAACTTTGAATATCCCAGGGAGCACCATTAAATCCATTATAGCAAAATGGAAAGAATATGGCACCACTACAAACCTGACAAGAGAAGGGTGCCCACCAAAACTCACAGACCAGGCAAGGAGGGCATTAATCAGAGATACAACAAAAACACCAGAGAGAACAATGAAGGAGCTGCAAAGATCCACAGTGGAGATGGGAGTATCTGTCCATAGAACCACTTTAAGCCGTACATGCCACAAAGTGGGGCTTTATGGAAGAGTGGCCAGAAAAAAGCCGTTGCTAAAGAAAACACATTTGGAGTTTGCCCTACAGCATATGGCAGGCTCCCCAAACACATGGAAGAAGATTCTCTGGTCAGATGAGACTAAAACTGATCTTTTTGGCCATCGTGGGAAATGCCATGTGTGGCGCAAACCCAACACCTTGAGAACACCATTCCTACAGTGAAGCATGGTGGTGGCAGCATCATGCTGTGGGGATGTCTTTCATCTGCAGGGATAGGAAAGCTGGTCATGACTGAAGGAAAGATGGATGGCACTAAATACAGGGCAGTTCTAGAGGAAAACCTTTGAGTCAGCCAGAGGTTTGAGACTAGGACGAAGGTTCACGTTCCAGCGGGGAGGTGAATACCTATGTACACTCCAGATTTCTGTTTTTTCATCTGAATTATTGTTTGTATCACAATAAAACAACAATTTGCACCTTTAAAGTTGTAATCATG
This sequence comes from Neoarius graeffei, assembly GCF_027579695.1. Taxonomy (NCBI): domain Eukaryota; kingdom Metazoa; phylum Chordata; class Actinopteri; order Siluriformes; family Ariidae; genus Neoarius; species Neoarius graeffei. The sequence continues at coordinate 64,683,098 of NC_083573.1, read as the reverse complement.
TTGTGTAAATCAAATGGTATTAACCCTCCAAAAATCCATTTTAATTCAAATGTTGCTAACCCTCCAAAAATCCATTTTAATTCCAGCTTGTAATGCAACAAAACAGGACAAACACCAAGGGGGACTGAATACTTTTGCAAGACACTGTATATCAGAATCAGTGGAAATGAGATTGCACTAATTATCTAGTACAATATCATCTTGATTTTAATCTATCTCTATCTGAACAGTAAAAGTAAACCTGAGACCCCAAAGACGCCCAGCACCCCCACCACCCCTCTGTCCCCTTCCTTTAGCCCTGTTGGTGGTCCTCTCTCTCCTCACCTGCTCACTGGGGACTCCATTAGAGACAAGTGCATTGAAATGCTGTCAGCTGCACTACGCACAGATGGTAGTAAAACGCAGAAAACACCAAATGTACAACCACAAAGTATCACTAAAGCTATTTTATGAGTATTAACTTTTGTAGTATAAAATCATCATCAAGTGAGATCTCCCCTTATTTGTTTGCTTGTTTGTTTATTACAGATGACTACAAATATTATGGAGCAAACTGTGATGCCATGGCAGCTGAAATTGAGGATCATATCCTTTAAAACAAGCAAAATTATTCTCAGTAATCTTTAACGTAAAGGTATTTTAAATATATCTTTTATATCATGAGGGTTTTTTTGTGTGGTATATTTATGCATTGGTTGTGTAATCCAATCAAGACACTTGGTGCACAGTGCACCGCCACATAGACAGCTCTCCCATAAAGTGACTGTAGGAACAAATTTCAGTAGATCCCTTCGATTTGAACAGACATTATACTAAACACTGATGGCTGCTTATCATTGGTGCTGGCATATCTTTTAAGGAGAGTTGGCTGGAAATCTAATATTGGTAAACAGGAAACATTTCTCTGGTGTTGTATTTAGAATGGTGGCCACACTGTGATGTGAAGCAAAGAGCTGGAGCAGAGCTATCAATTAAAAGTGAGATGACAGGATATGAAACGATGGAGTGCAGACTTGGCCATTATTGTTATGCTGCTCCACTTACATAAGTGAAGACTCTTCACTGAGAGACTTATAACATTAATTTCTCCTTAACTGACCTCGTCTCCTTAAATATCTACCAAGAGATTAAAGCCACAGATATGAAATATAAAAACAGGGTACGTAGCCGCATCAGCAACCTGAAAGATCCAAAGAATCCGAATTTACGCAAGAATGTCCTGGGAGGAGCTATCGAGCTGAGCCGCATAGCCACTATGACTGCTGAGGTGTGTATGAATTATTTATGTATTGAACTATGATTATATTTTGTGCATTCAGGCATCAATGACAAATTTATTCAGTCCTGTTGTTCATGTGTTAGGTCACAGATTTTTAATTCATTCTGCAGGTTCTCCATCCGGACAATATTTATATTTTATCAAAACTCTACTCAAAACACCTGAACTAATCTTTAGTTTTGATCCTTTCATGATCTTGACCTGTGAGCATGTGCTGGGAGCAGAAATATAACCAAAATGCTCTTTAGGCGTTATTTCTCAGTAATAAATACGTAGTGTATTTATGTAGTGTTTTTTTTCAAATGTATAAAGTGCTGGCAGCCTTGGTAGTAGTTATGGAGTCATTTTAAACAGGCTCTGTAATGTTCTCTGTGAGGTAGGAAATGGCCAGTGATGAGCTGAAGCAGCTGAGGAACATTCTGACTCAGGAAGCCATCCGTGAGCACCAGATGGCCAAGACCGGAGGCACAGTTACTGACCTGCTGCAATGTGGCAAATGCAAGAAAAAGAACTGTACATATAACCAGGTACTACGTTCTTTTTTGAGAACACAAAATGCTTAATTAAACTTTTCTGCAGGCAGAAGGGTCGGTATTATATTGAATATATTGGATGGATTTGTATAAAAACAATTGTTATATGTTTTGGAAGGTTTTATTTGTGTTTCTTATTTTGTGTGTCTCTGACTTTTATGCTTTGGCACAATGATGCTGTTGGAAAGCCTAGAAAACAATTCAGACACACAGTACAATCAATTGCTGTATAACATTATATCATTATATCGTAACATTAAGTAGTATAAATTGCTAAATTTATTAGATCTTGTTCTGGACAATTTCAAATGTAAACAGAAAAGCACATCTTCAACATAAATGTGATATCCCGCAGGTGCAAACTCGGAGCGCTGATGAGCCGATGACCACATTTGTATTGTGCAATGAGTGTGGAAACCGCTGGAAGGTAAAGGAGATCTAGTTTAAAGAAAAAAACAAACCCTAGTTTATTCCTGATATTTAACTGTTATTCTCTACTAGTTAACTTTTGCTATGTTATATATCCTTATGAATGGAAAACATATTGCTACATATCATTTTATCCTGCTAAATAATATATCACTTATATTAAATAAGCTTTAATCAGGTTTTTTTTTTCATTTATCACACCGTATCAATGTTACCATTTTCAGCCTTTCTACATTGCTTTCATTGCACCTTTTCCAAAGTTCACTAGTCATTTGATATTAACAGTACAATTCGTTAATGCAATCATTGATCTGGGAGAATAAAATATAGTCTTTTGTTTACTGATTATCCATGTTTACTGTTTAATAATTATTTATATATATATATTTTTTTCAGTTTTGCTGATTCCTGTTCAAAGCTCCATCTACAGTGAACACCTTTTGGGATTTTTTTTTTTTTAATATAAATCATACTGTAGTGTGCAATTTTAAAAAGCCAAATTAATTTTAATTGCTTAATTGAACACTGGAGTTAAAAATCAAATGATGCCATACAATAGAAAATTCAACCTGTATAATTTTAGGAAATTTTATTTTGTCAGTAATTTTTTAACTTTTTTGTACTACATACATGAAGTGCATGATTTGAAGTGAAATTTAAACTAAAAAAGTTGGCAATCCACTTGTAACACAGATTTATTGGTTTTTTTTTTTTTAAATTGTGATTTCCTTGGAGTATTGATCACAACCATAATGTACATTATTGTACATGCTGAAACAATAATTAAATGACAAGGCTGAAAAACTGTATATAAATTAATAAATTAATAGCAATAAAATTAATACAAAATAACAACTGAATTCATTATTGTGAAGCATTAGTATTATTATTAGCGTTTCTTTAAAGGCTGTTTGAATTCTTACATGCTACAGTAATAACGTTAAGTATCAAGTGTTGCCTATAGTAAATAAAGTTGTATTTATCTTGAAGCTGGAGGTATTAATGTGGTCTGTAGGTACTTACTGTACTATGTTTAATAGCACTTCAGTTTGCATTACTTGTTGAATAAACACCAGACATACGTAGGAAGCCCTGTGATGACCTGGTGACTTGTCCAGGGTGTACCCCGCCTTTCGCCCGTAGTCAGCTGGGATAGGCTCCAGCTTGCCTGCGACCCTGTAGAACAGGATAAAGCGGCTAGAGATAATGAGATGAGAATGAGACATACGTAGGAGATATCTGTGTTCTTTTTCAGATAAAGGCAACATCACGTGTGAGGAAAACATCCGTTGCACCCATGGCTACCAAAAGACATACGCCAGAGCTAATAATGCCCCTGTCTCTATATTGAGCTTTAATAAGTACTATCCTCTCTGGCGTGTTCTTATTCTCTACACTAAACAACCAACTCAGTGTGAAATTATCCTCTTTTATCACTGGAACGTCAGGATTTGGTGTTTATCCACAGTAGCCACCTGAAAACAGAATAACACATAAAATGCTGAAAGAATGCTTTCTTAATACATTTCCTTCATTGTTTTAGATTTTAATAAAATTTTTAATTGAATGTGTCTAGCTAGACTGCAGAGATCATAGCAGCAATACAGCTTGAGATTTTTATTTCTGAGAACGGAAGAAGCTGTACTAGAATAATTGTACCACAGTTCAGTTTTTCTGTGAACATTTTTAATAACAGCATTATATGGTAATATTCTAGTATTTTACACCATATAAAAAAACCCTCAAACCTATACCTAGTTACAGTTCCATTAAGTCAGCTAACATAAAACCTCACCATATCAACAATTATACAGTTTTCTTTTTTTACATAACAGCACATCGTTAAATCCTTTTTTTTTTTTTTTGTCTTAGTTTATTTGGAGCATCTGCCATACAAGTCCCTGTGGATGAGCCATTACTATAGCAAAGATAATACAGCAGAATTACATTTGAATTACATGCAGATTTATTGTTAGAGCTACTGTTATAGCTGCTAAATTAACCACAGACAAAGGGTGTAGTCTTAATTTCATATAGTGAAGGACAACTCCAACTGAATGTCAGCTTATAACAATCTTGGCAGCATGCCGCTCAGAGAACATGGCAAACCCACTGTATGAACTTGGGAGCTTTTATTCAGTGGTGCTCCTTGGCATGGGCAGCAGGCAGTTCGCTCACTACTTATTTTGTTCAGCTTCAGCTTTGTTCAGCCCCACACACACTCATGTCATGAGACAGAGAGAGAGAGAGAGAGAGAGAGAGAGAGAGAGAAATAGTGCATTGAACATAAAATACAGGTGTACATCCTTTCTGCTTATCTCCCCAAAGCACCTTCCTACAGACATCCACTGATCCACACCCTCACCAACTACACAGCTGTTCCCATAAACACACTCCATAAAGATAGAAGAGGTGCTGCCAATCCTAAGGTAGCTGTCCATATTTTCTCATAATTTTACAGCAATAAATCCAGTAAATGCAACCCAGTGGGTCTCAATTATAGTAAAACTACATGATCCTTCTTAAAATAGAAGCCTCCAGTCATCCAGTCATGAGTCAGTATTGCTGAAGATTAATGATAGCTGTTCTCACTGGACTATCTTTGTAACTGACCTAAATTAGACTCCTAGCTTGCAAAGTAATAAATGTTTGGAATGCTAATTATAGACTGTATAAATAAAAGATCTACAATACCAGTCAAAAGTTTGAACACACCTACTCATTCATAGGTTTTTCTGTGTTGTGACTATTTTCTACATTGTAGAACAATATGGAAGACATCAAAACTATGAAAACTATGAAATAAAATATGGACCATATTTGGAATTATTCTATCTACATTCACTGGATATGAGCAATCGTGTGCTCTGATTGGCTACTCTGCTACTAGGATATCAGCTCATATACAGTGAGTAGAGAAAAACAAAATGGCAGATTGTGTTGCTGAACCAACTGAGGACAAAATAAAAACTCTACTCGAAAATAAAACCCCAAAAATGCAAAAAAGCAACAAAATATGGAATAAAAGTATTTGATTGTAAGAATGTATCTTTTTATTTTTCAAGAATTATTATTATAGCATTTTTGTCAAATTGCTACTGTCATTTCGCTGGTTTGTTTACATTCTAAGCGGAAATGATTTTGTCGGACGTTTTGTATAAAGTTTTTATCAAATTTGCAAAAAATAAAAATTAAAATGCTATGTTTCTCAAAATCCAGTGAATGTGGATAGAATAAAACAGTTATTCCACTCAATCTGTCATACATGGCTTATAGCCAACTCAGTGCTCCGCGCCTTGTCAGCTATCAGCTCATGTACGACTCGATTTCATGGAATAACTGTTAAATAACTGTTAAACTGTTCTCATCTCATCTCATTATCTCTAGCCACTATATCCTGTTCTACAAGGTCGCAGGCAAGCTGGAGCCTATCCCAGCTGACTACGGGCGAAAGGCGGGGTACACCCTGGACAAGTCGCCAGGTCATCACAAGGCTGACACATAGACACAGACAACCATTCACACTCACATTCACACCTACGGTCAATTTAGAGTCACCAGTTAACCTAACCTGCATGTCTTTGGACTGTGGGGGAAACCGGAGCACCCGGAGGAAACCCACGTGGACACGGGGAGAACATGCAAACTCCGCACAAAAAGGCCCTCGCCGGCCACGAACCCGGACCTTCTTGCTGTGAGGCGACAGCGCTAACCACTACACCACCATACCGCCCCTGTTAAACTGTTATGTGGTGAAAAAAAAGTGTTGAACAAAATGTTTTATATTTTAGATTCTTCAAAGTAGCCATCATTTACCTTGATGACACTTTGCACACTATTAGCATTATCGTAACCAGCTTCATGAGGTAATCACCTGGAATGCTTTTCAATTAACAGGTGTGTCTCATCTAAAGTTAATTCATGCAACTTTGTGCATTCTTAATGTGTCTGAAATCAAACAGTAAATAATACAGTAAACAGCTCTATTCCGTAACTTTAGTAATCCATATTATGTCAAGAACCGCTCAACTAAGTAAAGAGAAACGACATCCATCATAAAAACATGTAGTGTCTTTTAAGTAACAGACCATTGCTATGGACACAGTTCTGATCATTGACTCTGAAGTATCACAAACATTTACAATGTTTTATTTTACAGTAATGTTCGGCTCACTGTACATTATCTCTTCCATATATTAAACACCTTATCGCTATGCTGTACCTACTTTAAATGATACAGCATACATTTCTTAGCTTATCATTCTGTTACATTGTGAGGTACATAATTACCTACACAACTTGCACCTTCCCTTCATTATTCATGTGTTGTGTTTGTGAACTTTGTCTAGCATCATATCATTGTATCTGCACTTGAAAGTGTGTATTTTATTGTATGAAGAGATGCTGTATGCACCTTGCTTTGTTTGTAGGAATGTGCTGCTATAGCATGAGAAATTGATTGCTGAGCATTTCCTCTTTTATTGCTTCTGGGACAACAGTGCATTCACATTTAAAGTGTATTCCATTTATCACTGAAAATGTCTCTCTGAAAATCCAATATGCTTGTACTCCTTCTGCAACTTTGCTCCTTTAGTCAGACCCACCATTCTTTTCTGTTTCAATGGCCTCAATCTCTGTTCCACACACAAAGTGGTGAAAGTTTTTTCTTTTGACACGCAGAACTGTAACTGCACATGGTGTATATACTGGTCTGTACTCGTGGGATAAGGTGGTTGCAAGGTTGCTACAATTTTTGAAGGAACTTCAGAAATTGTAGGTGGAAGGTTAGATCATAACACCTTGTATGCAGCTTTCAGCTTGTTCATTTCAGCCTGCTGATTTTCGTCTTATCAACTCTTGTAAGCTTGCACAGTCTCAGTGTGCTGTGACTCATTCCAAAATAAATTTTGCAAAGTCCCAAGAGTCTTTCTACTTTTTCTTTGCTTTAGGGAATTTTGAGATTCATTATGCTCTTATCTGGGAGTGCATTGCAAAACATTATGCCTACTTGATTCCTTGATCTTACAGCTTTCAGAATCTTATTTAGCTTAAAATCAACATTTAAGCAAGTGATGTACAAGTGTAATAATGTTTGACAAAGTTAGTTCAGTGTCTGGGGCGGCACGGTGGTGTAGTGGTTAGCGCTGTCGCTTCACAGCAAGAAGGTCTGGGTTCGAGCCCCGTAGTCGGCAAGGGCCTTTCTGTGCGGAGTTTGCATGTTGTCCGCGTGGGTTTCCTCCGGGTGCTCCGGTTTCCCCCACAGTCCAAAGACATGTAGGTTAGGTTAACTGGTGACTCTAAATTGACCGTAGGTGTGAATGTGAGTGTGAATGGTTGTCTGTGTCTATGTGTCAGCCCTGCGATGACCTGGTGACTTGTCCAGGTTGTACCCTGCCTTTCGCCCGTAGTCAGCTGGGATAGGCTCCAGCTTGCCTGCAACCCTGTAGAACAGGATAAAGCGGCTAGAGATAATGAGATGAGATGAGTTCAGTGTGTATATACAGAGCTATTGTACACTTGGCAACATGTGATCAGTATGAAAATGCTTGGTCTCATTCCTTGACTTAGTATTGCAAGCTTCTATCTCCCCTTCATTCTTAGTCCAAATGGACCTTATAATATTAAGGTGATAAATTCCTCCTGACCTTGTTTCCTTTCCCTGCATCCTTTCCTTGGAAGGTGGAGCTAAGAGGATTTAAGGAAGCAAGGTTTCAAGGTGAGCCTTTCACTTTTCTTTGTTCAATCAAATTCTTTGCGCTAATTTTTTGTTTACCATTTACTTTAATCTGTATCCATTCTGCCTTTTAGGCATTCCCCAGATGTCATCACTGCAAGCATCAACACGATCTGTGCATTCAAATAGTGAATTTGTCTTCCTCTTCAGAAACCACTTTATGTTGCTCATGATGGATCCAGGTGCCTATCCTGGGAATACAGCATGAAATGTGAATGCACCATGGATGGGAAGAGTAAATACTATCAGGCTTGATTTTTCAAAAGCCTGAGCTACAGTCTAAGAAGATACTGCTCTGTCATGTCTATATTTTATTTTCTCTACTGCAGGTAGCTGATAGTGTTCTCTGATCTCATCTGTAACATACTAATTAATCAACACTTCTCTTGAACATGTGAAAAAAAATCTTAATGTTTCTTTTTGAGCTACAGTATAATCAGAATTTTCCACAATTGTTTTTGCTCCATGAAGATAAAGTGAGGAGTGTATATGAACTGCCTTGCCAGTACATTCTGTAAAGACCAGACACAACTCAAACAGTTGTCAATATTATGTCTATTTTCCATCTTGCTGCATAGGAGGTTAAATCCAGTGGGTGGCTTTAGCCCCTCAACATTTATATATATATATATATATATATATATATATATATATATATATTTTTTTTTTTTTAATAAAACCCCTAACACCATGTTTTATGGTGGATAGTGCAGAGAACAAATCCTAATTCCTATCATTTATTTCCATTCACAAGTAAGCCATACTTATGCTGGAATTGGTTCAACTAACACTTGTTGACAGGGTACCAAAGCGGGACATACTGTATAGATAGAGAAAGAAATGCAGATTATTGATTGGCCCAAATCAATAACCCCAGAATCATTACTCACGTCAGACCACAACAAAACACTAGAGTTTTATCCCAAAATTTATACTACTGCATAGGTTCCCAATCCTGATCCTGGAGCAGCCCACTGTCCTGTACATTTTAGTGTTTCACCCGAGTCAACTATTCTGCTAATTAACAGCCCATCCTGAGTTGAAGTAGGCGTATTACAGATCCAGTAACATGATTGACTACACTGCATTTTGCACTACATTTGCTTGCATCCAAGGCCATCTCACAAAGACACTAAGCCTGGCACAAACCACAAAATTTGACCTCTAAACAATGGGGGGGGGTTCACATAATTTAATAAATATCAAATTTGTATTTATGCTTTAGCCAGCTATTAAACACAGAATGGACAAAGTGAAATTGACAGTCATGGAGTGAGAAAGCCATTCAGTCAGATTAGGGTTCTACTGTACATGGTCACATAATGAGAGCCATTTTACAGGATCAGGACCTGGTTAATGATAGGATCATCCATCCAGAAACATCCATCCATCCATTTTCTATACTGCTTATCTGTCAGGGTTGCGGTGTGAGCTGGAGCCAATCCCAGCTGACTTCAGGTGAGAGGTGGGGTTCACCCTGGGCAGGTCATCAAACTATCACAGGGCTAATACAGAGATGAACAACCATTCACACATTCATACTGTACCTATGGGCAATTTATAATAGCCAGTGGACCTAATCCACATGTCTTTGAACTGGGGGAGGAAACCACAGCACCTGGAGGAAAGCAACATAGGCCTTGCACAGAAAGAGCTCAGTCAGCTGCTAGGTTAGAACCTAGAAACTTCTTGCTGTGAGGATGGCAGAAACACTTTTCCCTTATGATAATGTCATGTTCAGCCTTCATCTTAGCACAAGTTTCCTTTTTTCTATAAAACTGAATTTCTGCAGAAATGTGGCAATATTTATTTAAGTCTTTCATGACATTAATAGCCCATGAAAGGCTGAGATGTTAAATCCTGTGTGTTAAATTGTGTAGCAATCCAAACTCTGCATGACAGTGATGCTCCAGGACTGGAACCTGATACCCCTTATCGAAAGCAATTTGACCCAATGATCCCATTTTAACCAGGACTGTTTCAGTACTGTGGTAAGATCTAACCCCTGTCAGTCGGACCCACCACTCTTTACTCTCTCAACAGCCTCAAGTGTTTTGTGGGCGTACTGTATAATGAAATTGCACAGAATTTGTAGCTGGAAAGGTTATATCATAACAGTGTGTGTGCAGGTTTCAGCTTGTCCATTTCAGCCCACTAATTTTCAATTTAATTCAATTTTATTTATATAGCACTCTTAACAATGGACATCGCCACAAAGCAGCTTTTCTGAAATCCAGCTATAAACTTGATAAATTAAGAAGAAGAAGAACTTTATTCATCACACACTTGTGAAATTCCTCTCTGCATTTAACCCATCTGAAGCAATGAACACACATATGCACACGCACATGAGCAATGAACACACACACAAACCCAGAGCAGTGGGCAGCCATGCTAACAACGCCCAGGGAGCAGTTGGGAGTTAAGGCCCGGTCACACAGCGCTTTACGGCTTTATCACGGCCAAAACCCGTCAAAAAGTGCTCTCCCGTGAAGCAGACGATGTTGTCCGTGTTGATGTCGAAGTTAAGACGTGTTACAGTCGATATACAGACGTGACAGGACGCAGGGGAAAATCGGAACGGCGTCGGACGCGGTAAAAAGTTTTGGACTGCTCAAAACTTTAGACCGCGGACAACCACGGCCGGCACACGTGGTAAAGACGTGCAACACACGTGAAAAACACGTGATAATCAGTGTCCCGGCCGTTATTAAAACTTGGGGAGACGTGGTAAGACGCGAAAGTTTGGCGGTCTATCACGGGCAGAGCACGGTCATCGGACGGGTGTTACGCGTTGGTATCACGGGATATAGCGTGTGTTTAGCGGCTTATCACTGAGAAATGGATTTTTCCGCATACATAGCACTGTCTAAGCCCGTTAAACGACGTCTCAAACAAGTTCTAAATTCGATTGATCACTGTCTAATCACTTCTGCATCACTTCTGATTTGCGGCATGTATAAATACTGTAATTTTCTGAGACCTCGGCACTTGCAGTCTAGATGTCAAGGGGTGAACATGAACCCTCAACGCTGTGATGTCCTCATCTTAATGCTCCAGCACCAACAGAACCAACTGATACAGGCTCAACATATCCTTGCTGAGAGAAGAAGAAGAAGGAGGAGGAGGAGGGTGGTACGGAACATCTGGGTGCGTGGCTGGACTTGGTTAGCTGTGCTTAGGCAGTGCTGCAGCAGTGAAACAGCCGCCGACGGCCATACCCCGTACAAAGCACGGCAAAGCCAAAATTGACCAAAAATTAGCACTTACGACCACGTCCACCAGATTTTTGTATCTTTTTGTACGTGATATAGACGCGGAGTGCTGTGTGACCGCCCCTTTAGATGCCTCGCTCAAGGGCACCTCACCCCAAGGCCATCCCATATTAACCTAACCGCATGTCTTTGAACTGTGGGGGAAACCACAGTTCAAATTCATCCCTAATGAGCAAGCCAGAGGCAACAGCAGCAAGGAAATGAGCTGACAAGAGGAAGTAACCATGAGAGGAACCAAATTCAAAAGGGAACCGAGCCCATCCTCATCTGGGTGACACCAGATAGTGTGATTAGAGATCATTTTACTTCTATAACTGTATACTATATACCAAACCGGGCACTCTCCGCCCCTTGGCTGCGCCTAGAAATTCTGTCCATAAAAGTTATGAACAGAACCGGTGACAAAGGGCAGCCCTAGCGGAGTCCCACATGCTGGGCATGAGTCCAACTTACTGCTGGCAATGCGAACCAAACTCCTGCTCCGGTCATACAGGGTCCGAATGTCCTGCAGCAGTGGGCGCCGAACCCCATATTCCCGAAGCACCCCCCACAGGGCAACACGAGGGACATGGTTGTAAGCCTTCTCCAGGTCCACAAAACATGTAGACTGGTTGGGCAAACTCCCATGCCTTGCAAGGGTAAAGAGCTGGTCCAATGTTCCATGACCAGGACGAAAACTGCATCGTTCCTCCTGAATCTGAGGTTCAACTATCGACTGGACTATCCTCTCCAGCACCCTGGCATAGGCTTTCCCGGGGAGGTTGAAAAGTGTGATCCCCCTATAGTTGGAACACACTCTCTGGTCCCCTTTTTTAAAAAGGGGGACCACCACACCAGTCTGCCAATCCAGAGGCACTGTCCCCAACCTCCACAAAATGTTGAAGAGGCATGTCAGCCAAGACAGCCCAACAACATCCAGCGCCTTCAGGAACTCAGGACGAATCTCTTCCACCTCTGGAGTCCGACCACCGAGGAGCTTTTTAACCACCTCAGCAACCTCAGCCCCTGTGATGGGCGAGTCCTCCCAAGCGCCTTCAGACTCTGCATCCTCCTCGGACGACATGAAGATGGGCTTGAGGAGATCCTCAAAGTATTTCTTCCACCACCAAACGATGTCCCCAGTTGAGGTCAACAGCACTCCATCCCCACTGTAAACAGTCAGGACAGAGCACTGCTTCTCCTGCTATAGCTCAAACTGGTAAGCACAGCATTTATAATTAATATATAAAATGCTAAATTTATTTTATCATTGAAAGGAAAATGTTTTAAAGCTTTGAGTCATGATTGACTGAGTTACCATTTGCTATCTAGCTGTCATACTAATGTACGGTAATATATTTCCTGAAAATATATGGTAAACAGCAGTGAACATTTGCACTCAACATAGCCTAAAAAATCTCTGTTCTCCATGATCTTCATCTACAGTTAGGTCCATATATATTTGGACACTGACACAATTTTTTTTTTTTTTTACCTGTTTACTGAAACATATTCAAGTTATAGTTATATAATGGACATGGACATAAAGTCCAGACTTTCAGCTTTCATTTGAGGGTATCCACATTAAAATTGGATGAAGGGTTTAGGAATTTCAGCTCCTTAACATGTGCCACCCTGTTTTTAAAGGGACCAAAAGTAATTGGACAATTGACTCCAAGGCTATTACATGGGCCGGTGTGGGCAATTCCTTCGTTATGTCATTCCCAATTAATCAGATTAAAGGCCTGGAGTTGATTTGAGGTGTGGTGCTTGCATTTGGAAGATTTTGCTGTGAAGAAAACATGCGGTCAAAGGAGCTCTCCATGCAGGTGAAACAAGCCATCCTTAAGCTGCAAAAACAGAAAAAACCCATCCGAGAAATTGCTACAATATTAGGAGTGGCAGAATCTACAGTTTGGTACATCCTGAGAAAGAAAGAAAGCACTGGTGAACTCATCAATGCAAAAAGACCTGGACGCCCACAGAAGACAACAGTAGTGGATGATCGCAGAATAATTTCCATGGTGAAGAGAAACCCCTTCACAACAGCCAACCAAGTGAACAACACTCTCCAGGAGGTAGGCCTATCAATATCCAAATCTACCATAAAGAGAAGACTGCATGAAAGTAAATACAGAGGGTTCACTGCACGGTGCAAGCCACTCATAAGCCTCAAGAATAAAAAGTCTAGATTGGACTTTGCTAAAAAACATCTAAAAAAGCCAGCACAGTTCTGGAAGAACATTCTTTGGACAGATGAAACCAAGATCAACCTCTACCAGAATGATGGAAAGAAAAAAGTATGGTGAAGGCATGGTACGGCTCATGATCTAAAGCATACCACATCATCTGTAAAACACGGCGGAGGCAGTGTGATGGCTTGGGCATGCATGGCTGCCAGTGGCACTGGGTCACTAGTGTTTATTGATGATGTGACACAGGACAGAAGCAGCCGGATGAATTCTGAGGTATTCAGAGACATACTGTGTGCTCAAATCCACCCAAATGCAGCCAAACTGATTGGTCATCGTTTCATAATACAGATGGACAATGACCCAAAACATAAAGCCAAAGCAACCCAGAAGTTTATTAAAGCAAAGAAGTGGAACATTCTTGAATGGCCAAGTCAGTCACCTGATCTCAACCCAATTGAGCATGCATTTCACTTGTTAAAGACTAAACTTCAGACAGAAAGGTCCACAAACAAACAGCAACTGAAAACCGCTGCAGTAAAGGCCTGGCAGAGCATTAAAAAGGAGGAAACGCAGCATCTGGTGATGTCCATGAGTTCAAGACTTCAGGCAGTCATTGCCAACAAAGGGTTTTCAACCAAGTATTAGAAATGAACATTTTATTTACAATTATTTAAGTTGTCCAATTACTTTTGACCCCCTGAAATGAAGGGATTGTGTTTAAAAATGCTTTAGTTCCTCACATTTTTATGCAATCATTTTGTTCAACCCACTGAATTAAAGCTGAAAGTCTGAACTTCAACTGCATCTGAATTGTTTTGTTCAAAATTCATTGTGGTAATGTACAGAACCAAAATTAGAAAAATGCTGTCTCTGGCCAAATATTTATGGACTTAACTGTAACTCTGACACAGTAAATTAGCTGTTTGAATGGAGAATTGTGCTCTTTTATGCTCTGCTCATTCTTTGGTGGAGTATGTTTGAAAAAGGAGTGTCTGGTATTAGCTAAGTTCATACAGTCAATCATAAGATTGAAATTCAGCTAGTGTTAGCTGTCTTGGTTTATGCCATAACTTTACTCACTCACATTGATTTGCTAATTATGATATCAGTACAGGGCAGCACGGTGGTGTAGTGGTTAGCACTGTCGCCTCACAGCAAGGAGGTCCAGGTTCGAGCCCCGTGGCCGACGAGGGCCTTTCTGTGAGGAGTTTGCATGTTCTCCCCGTGTCCGTGTGGGTTTCCTCCGGGTGCTCCGGTTTCCCCCACAGTCCAAAGACATGCAGGTTAGGTTAACTGGTGACTCTAAATTGACCGTAGGTGTGAATGTGAGTGTGAATGGTTGTCTGTGTCTATGTGTCAGCCCTGTGATGACCTGGCGACTTGTCCAGGGTGTACCCCGCCTTTCACCCGTAGTCAGCTGGGATAAGCTCCAGCTTGCCTGCGACCCTGTAGAACAGGATAAAGCGGCTAGAGATAATGAGATGAGATGAGATATCAGTACAACATTTGGCAAACACCTTATCCAGAGTGACCTATATTTACATGACCAAGCAGTTAAGGGATAAGGGTCTTGCCCAAGGGTCCAGTAATGGCACCTTGGCAGTACTGGAATTTTAACTCATGACCTTCCAATCAGTAGTCCAATGACTTATCTGCTGAGCTACCACAACTTGGACATCAAATGAGCAACAAACCTGAAAAACTGCAAGGAATTCCCTGCAGAAGGTCTGTTAGAGCAGTTTACAGCAGAACAAGACATGCTACATAACTGTCAAGACCTTTAAGTGCACACAGGAAAGTGCATGTCTGTTCATGAGGCTTGACTATCATGTCCAAAACTGTCAATCACCTCATCATTCACACCCTTATAGTTATCATCAAAGAACTGGACAGCTGACCATCATACCCACACACAAAGTTGGAAGCACATAATTATACACAGTGTCTTTGTATAGTGTCATTTTGAGGTTTCCCTCCACTGGAAATAAGGGGCCCAAATCTGTTCCAGCATGACAATGCCTCTGTGTATAAAATTAGGTCAATGAAGACATGGTTTGCCAAGGTTAGTGTGAAAGAACTTGAGTGGCCTGAGCCCTCTGTTTACCTTTGGGAAGAACTGAAGTGCTAACTGTGCATCAAGTCTTCTCACTTTAGTGTCTGATCTCACTAATGTGAGATCTTGTGGCTGAATGAGCACAAATCCCCAGAGTCCCATTCCAAAATCTAGTGGAAAGCATTCCCAGATAAGTGGGATATACAGTGAATATATTTGCTATATATGCAGAGGCACTGCACTGGTTGACCTGAGTAAACCTTCAGTGAGGCAATTACTGTATGATTCACAGAAATGATGAATCAAGACAAAATGGAGCACCATTAAATCAATTACAGCAAAATGGAAAGAATATGGCACCACTATAAACCTGACAAGAGAAGGCCACCCACCAAAACTCACAGACCAGGCAAGGAGGGCATTAATCAGAGATACAACAAAGACACCAAAGATAACACTGAAGGAGCTGTAAAGATCCATGGCAGAGATGGGAGTATCTGTCCATTGGACCACTTTAAGCCATACACTCCAGAGAGTGGGGCTTTATGGAAGAGTGGCTAGAAAAAAAAGCCATTGCTTAAAGTAAAAATAAGAAAACATGTTTGGAGCTTGCCCAACAGCATGTGGCAGACTCCCCAAACACATGGAAGAAGATTCTCTGGTCAGATGAGACTAAAACTGATCTTTTTGGCCATCATGGGAAATGCCATGTGTGGCACAAACCCAACACCCTGAGAACACCATTCCTACAGTGAAGCATGGTGGTGGCAGCATCATGCTGTGGGGATGTCTTTCATCTGCAGGGATAGGAAAGCTGGTCATGACTGAAGGAAAGATGGATGGCACTAAATACAGGGCAGTTCTAGAGGAAAACCTTTGAGTCAGCCAGAGGTTTGAGACTAGGACGAAGGTTCACGTTCCAGCAGGACAATGACCCTAAACATACTGCTAAAGCTACACTGGAGTGGTTTAAAGGGAAACATTTAAATGTCTTGGAATGGCCTAATCAAAGCCCAGACCTCAATCCAATTGAGAATCTGTGGCGTAACTTGAAGATTGCTGTACACCAAAACAATCCATCTAACTTGAAGGAGTTGGAGCAGTTTTGCCTTGAGGAATGGGCGAAAATTCCGGTGGCTAGATGTGCTAAGCTAATAAAGACATACCCAAGAGACTTGCAGCTGTAATTGCAGCAAAGGGTGGCTCGACAAAGTATTGACTTTGGGGGGTGAATACCTATGCACATTCCAGATTTCTGTTTTTTTTATCTAAATTATTGTTTGTGTCACAATTAAAAAAAAAGGTTTGCACCTTTAAAGTTGTAGTCATGTTGTGTAAATCAAATGGTGCTAACCCCCCAAAAATCCATTTTAATTCCAGCTTGTAATGTAACAAAACAGGACAAATACCAAGAGGGATGAATACTTTCTGTATTCCCTTTCCTTCTTTTGTTTGAAATTTTATGTGTGTATCCTGTCTTACATACCAATGGATCAACTGCTAAACCTCATCATATAAAATGTTCCAGATAGACTAATTAATGAATAAAACATACTGAGCTGTCCAATGAAATCCCCCACTTGAGGAGCATTTTGTTTTGATGTGGGAGTGATGTACCTGTCTGTTGTGTGGGCCATCAGATCAGAAAGCTGCACATTGCATAAGCTTGTGTACAGGGCTTTTTTATGGTTTCTGGCACGTGCAAAATCTGTGAAACTAATAAAATAAACACAAATTATTAAAGACATCAAGAGTGACGTGTCCACATGGACAGGCTCATGACAGGATAAAAAGCATTGAGTTTTGTGTTCTATGCTGCTGATAATGCTGCTCTGTTTGGAGAAGAAAGAGCTAATAAGTCCCCATAGGCAAGTATCATCCATCCGCTTATCTAATGCTCTGTTTCCTCCTTGGGTAATACCACCACCAACACAGCTAAGCCCTGTGGGATATCGCATACAGATTCATTAGTGCTGCTTGCACAGAAGGAATTACATTCTCCACTGGAATTTAATTAATGTAAACAAAGGAAGAAACCATTTAGGGCAGATTAAAATCATAAATTCACATTGAAGCATAAAAACTAGTTATGTGTGAATAATATACAATGTTATAGCAGTGAATAATCTATTTCATTAAAATATAAATATAGAAACACAAAACCTAATCAACATAAGATGAATGTATTCCAACATTAAGAAAAGAATACTATAAAGAAATATCTGAACATTAGTTTGAAATCTACATTTAATGTGAAAGCAATTTTATATGATGGAAAGGTTGGCTGTTAGAATAACTAATAAATTAATAAGCTAGATTGCTTACACGTGAAAGAGTATTTAGCATGGCCTATAACTTGTCTACTAACCCAGTATAACTTAGATAATTAATCATAGGCTGTTTACATCACATCAAAATACAGTGCTAAGATTCAAAAGCCTTTCACAATTCCTGAAGAGAACTCACGGGTGTGTTTTTCTGTAGAGCTTTCCACAGGCTGAATTCAATACCTTTTCTGGTAAAAGAAGCAGAGAAAATAATTAGATGTTAATAGTATTCATGGTTTATTCTGTCCCCTACATTAGTGACAATTAAGCCAGGAGCCTGCCTCATCATGAGTGGACCCTCAGACATACTGGGTCATCTGCATCACAATATAATCTTTTAAACACTTGCAGGGGAAAACAAAAAAACCCTACAAATGTGCTATGTGGACATTAAATTTTTGCCTACAGATTTCTGACTGATTTTGAGGTTTATAACGATCATTTCCAGGAACTGCTCAGTTGAAGTATAAAAGGCGTGGGTCATGAAATGAAGACTAGAGTGCACTTTGCTAGCTGTATATTTTACATTAATCAACGAGACCATCAATGACAGCATAGCTCACTCCGGTCCCATCTAGTCCAGAACGAATGATCTAAAGTGCCACCTTGCACAATAAATGCTGCAAGCTATATACCCTATATACAAGCTACATAGAAGCTATATATAGAAGCTATATACACCCTAGGAATACCTACCTATTTGCCAAAAAGAATCCAAAATGGAAAGGAATTGACCAAGAAGAAGCAATTTTTGTTGAACTGCTCATTAAAGGCTTAATTAGTCCATAACTTCATAAGTAATTGTAATTAAGCAAATCTGGGTCGAAGTTATAAGCACCCGAGGTACCCCTACCTTCATGCCAGAAAGAATCAAAATCGATGAAGAATTGAGGGAGAAGAAGTGATTTGTGTGGAAACTGCTTGTTAGGGCTTACTTACTCCATATCTTCATTATTAATTGCAATTATGCAAATTTGGGTAGAAGCTATATGCACCCCAGCCAGACCTACCTTCCTGCCAAAAAGAATAAAAATCAGTGAAGAATTGAGAGAGAAGAAGCGATTTTCATGAAATGTGGACAACGCCAGACGGACGGACAATACGTGATGGCATAAGCTCATCGCCTGTCAGCCAGATGAGCTAATAATGGCCACTGCCACCTGATGTATTTACACTATAATATTATTTTCACTGTTGCTTAAACCTAATGTTTTTTTCATTCTTCAAAAGCAATGTTAGATGACAAAATGCTTGAAAACATTTCAATTCCAAGTTCCAAAATCAAACGGTGAACATAAATCTAATGGCATAACAATAATAATCAAATGTTTACAGTATGTCACTGAAAAAACAATCTTAGCTTTTCAGATTGGTTGAGACTTGGTGACAGTAAAGGCCACAGCATATGATTTACATCAATTTTCATCAAATCCTTCAGTGAGCCCTTGTGCCCTGAAGATGTGGCCATTATTATGGGGACAAATGGATCCAAATCATCCCAGCATAATGTCCGCCACTGCAAACAGAGACACTGTTTTTTCCTTTGACATTTTTATGCAGCATATATATATATATGCACCATTTGTAAGAAAACAACACTTGTATATGTTTATTGTGTAAAGAAATTGAAGAGATTGAGAGAGAGAGAGAGAGAGAGGGAGAGGGGAGTAGGGAGGGATGAGTGTAGACCTGCAGTAGTCATACAACTGATATAATAGATATTGTAAGCAAACAGTGAACAGTGTATCATCACTTTCTACAAAGAATAAGCATGTTATGTAACTCTAATTGATGTATAATACAGATCCATCACTCACTGTGTCAGTGGTATAGCATCGATCTATCAAGCCACATCTACCGCCTAAAGGGTATCATTCCTTTACCCAGTGAAGTATATAAATGAGACCTCTGGAAGAATGATCACATATCATTCTTAATAATAAACACAATTAGGTACTCTTCCACCAAGCCAGGGTCTTGGAGGCCAGCTGATCTTATGAATGCAGATAAAGGAAAATTTAAAACTGTCCTTAAATAATGTGTACTGACTGTAAACACATGTCGTTTAATTTAAAATTATGTTCCTTCTAGACATATACGTGTACAAAATATGCTACATTAAGTCCATGACATAACAAGTATGAATAATGGAAAATATTTGTTCAGTTACAGTTGTCATAGCTAAAAATGAACCTTGTCCTATGCAAAAGGTCAGAACCTAGATGACAGTGCTGTGTAATGCTTTGGGTGGAGCGCAAGTACTAAATAGGAAAAGAAATCTTCCACCCATAACAGAGCGAGTATCAAATCATGGTCTGATTTAATAATCATTATGGTCCTGCTTTCCCAGGCTTTTTCAGAAAATCACCTCATCATTGCAGTAAGTATTTTCAAATGCCAGTTTGTTTATAAGGTGTCAGTTTCATGGCTTTTTCTCCCCCAAGTAGGAACTATGCCTTATGCAAGAAACTAATAGTTTATACAATCAATCAGAATGATATATTTACAGCAGCACAGTGGTGCAGGGGTTAGCACTGTTGGCTCACAGCTAGCAGGTTCCAGGTTCAAACCTGCTGGTTGATTGGGGTCTTTCTGTGTGGAGTTTACATGTTCTCCCTGTGGGTGTGTTCTGGTTTCCATCCAGAGACATGTGGATTAGGTCAAGTGGCCACTCTGTCTGACTTTATGTGGTAGCCCCATGATACACCTGTCTGGTGTGTACCTCAAGTCACCTGAGATTGATTCCAACTCACTGATGACCTGCAATGGATAAATTGCATAAAAAAAATGAATGAATGAATATTAACAGCATAGAGTATTTGCCCTGGTGCTATAATCATACATTTCCTGATCAATTTAAAATAGATCATATTGACAGAGTGCATCTTTCTAGCTTTAGGTCAAATTGTTATAGAAACAACTCTTTAGTTCAATGTGTTAAAGGCTTTGGCATCGCTCACACCAGTGAAAGGACTCATGAATGTAATTTCTGCTGAGTGGCTAGAGCTTACATACATGCTTCAACAACACCTCCAGTGTTTGTGTTTAGCCCTCATTTACTGCTGAATGATGCATCTTGTACATTAAAGGAGGATTCAGAACCTTGAACCGTGGTTAATGCTGTGGTCAACATATCTCTCTCTATCTATCTATCCATCCATCCATCCATTATCTGTAGCCGCTTATCCTGTCCTACAGGGTTGCAGGCAAGCTGGAGCCTATCCCAGCTAACTATGGGTGAGAGGTGGGGTACACCCTGGACAAGTCACCAGGTCATCACAGGGCTGATCGATCGATCGATCGATCGATCGAACTATCTATCTATCTATCTATCTATCTATCTATCTATCTATCTATCTATCTATCTATCTATCTATCTATCTATCGACAGATAGTTGAATCCGATGTGTTAGAGCAGAGTAAATACTACAACCCCAAAACTGATATTGTATTCACAATAGAACATAGACAACATATCAAATGTCGAAAGTGAGACATTTTGAAATTTCATGCCAACTATTGGCTCTTTGAAATTTCATGACAGCAACACATCTCAAAAAAGTTGGGATGGGGCAATAAGAGGTTGGAAAAGTTAAAGGTACAAAAAAGGAACAGCTGGAAGACCAAATTGCAACTCATTAGGTCAAATGGCAAAAGGTCATTAACATGACTGGGTATAAAAAGAGCATCTTGGAGTGGCAGCGGCTCTCAGAAGTAAAGATGGGAAGAGGATCACCAATCCCCCTAATTCTGCGCCAACAAATAGTGGAGCAATATCAGAAAGGAGTTCGACAGTGTAAAATTGCAAAGAGTTTGAACATATCATCATCTACAGTGCATAATATCATCAAAAGATTCAGAGAATCTGGAAAAATCTCTGTGCGTAAGGGTCAAGGCCAGAAAACCATACTGGGTGCCCGTGGTCTTCGGGCCCTTAGACGGCACTGCATCACATACAGGCATGCTTCTGTATTGGAAATCACAAAATGGGCTCAGGAATATTTCCAGAGAACATTATCTGTGAACACAATTCACCGTGCCATCCGCCGTTGCCAGCTAAAACTCTATAGTTCAAAGAAGAAGCCGTATCTAAACATGATCCAGAAGCGCAGACGTCTTCTCTGGGCCAAGGCTCATTTAAAATGGACTGTGGCAAAGTGGAAAACTGTTCTGTGGTCAGACGAATCAAAATTTGAAGTTCTTTATGGAAATCAGGGACGCCGTGTCATTCGGACTAAAGAGGAGAAGGACGACCCAAGTTGTTATCAGCGCTCAGTTCAGAAGCCTGCATCTCTGATGGTATGGGGTTGCATTAGTGTGTGTGGCATGGGCAGTTTACACATCTGGAAAGACACCATCAATGCTGAAAGGTATATCCAGGTTCTAGAGCAACATATGCTCCCATCCAGACGACGGCTCTTTCAGGGAAGACCTTGCATTTTCCAACATGACAATGCCAAACCACATACTACATCAATTACAGCATCATGGCTGCGTAGAAGAAGGGTCCGGGTACTGAACTGGCCAGCCTGCAGTCCAGATCTTTCACCCATAAACATTTGGCGCATCATAAAACAGAAGATATGACAAAAAAGACCTAAGACAGTCAAGCAACTAGAATCCTACGTTAGACAAGAATGGGTTAACATTCCTATCCCTAAACTTGAGCAACTTGTCTCCTCAGTCCCCAGACGTTTACAGACTGTTGTAAAGAGAAAAGGGGATGTCTCACAGTGGTAAACATGGCCTTGTCCCAACTTTTTTAAGATTTGTTGTCATGAAATTTAAAAATCACCTAATTTTTCTCTTTAAATGATACATTTTCTCAGTTTAAACATTTGATATGTCATCTATGTTCTATTCTGAATAAAATATGGAATTTTGAAACTTCCACATCACTGCATTCCATTTTTATTTACAATTTGTACTTTGTCCCAACTTTTTTGGAATCGGGGTTGTATTACAATGATTCTTTTGGGACATATACTTTGAAAGCTACACAGCTCCTTGGTTTAAATTGAGAACTAGACTGCTCCTCTTTTCTATGATTGTCTCTGATTTAGATATCGGAGCATTTTGCCCAACATCAACACGTGAAGTCTTTCCTGTATATATCCATCCATCTATTATCTGTAGCCGCTTATCCTGTTCTACAGGGTCACAGGCAAGCTGGAGTCTATCCCAGCTGACTATGAGTGAGAGACGAGGTACAGCCTGGACAAGTTGCCAGGTTATTGCAGGGCTGACACAGACAAGCAACTATTCACACTCGCATTCCTGTGTATATTGAAAACTAAGAAGAAAAAAAAACCAACCCTAAAATATTAAGATTTTATACACACACACACACACACACTGATCACATAAACATGGCCTTGTCCCAACTTTTTTGAGATGTGTTGTTGTCATGAAATTTAAAATCACCTAATTTTTCTCTTTAAATGATACATTTTCTCAGTTTAAACATTTGATATGTCATCTATGTTCTAATCTGAATAAAATATGGAATTTTGAAACTTCCACATCATTGCATTCCGTTTTTATTTACAATTTGTACTTTGTCCCAACTTTTTTGGAATCGGGGTTGTAAAATGTGCAGTTCAGGGGGTATGATTCATTTTATTTCCTACTTATACAGGTGACATTGGGCATACCTAACAATCTGTGTTTTCTCCCCCCCCCCAAAAAAAAAAATCTGTCCCTCTGAGTTACATGTCAGTCTTGGGATCGAGATGCTGACCTCTTCTGCTCCTCAGACCTGCTTGATCCATCCTGGTGCCCTGTGTCTGGTTGGAGTCTCATGACATCACTCCTGTGGAGGGCAGCCCCATGTGGACAGTTGGGGGTCGCGTCTGGAGGACGCTCTGGACTCTTGCAGTGGTGTTTTTGTGGCTGGGGACTGCAGTTGTCTTGCTGACTTTGGGACTGCGGTTGTCGTGAACGGTTTTGCACTCAAGTTTCCGTCGGTGGGGGGTTTATAGCATCAATGAAGCTGACTTTATGTTAGGACTGTTAATGTTATAGTCATGTTGTCTGTTGTTTCCCAGATGGGGATGGGTTCCCTTTTGAGTCTGGTTCCTCTCGAGGTTTCTTCCTCATGTCGTCTGAGGGAGTTTTTCCTTGCCACCGTTGCCACAGGCTTGCTCATTGGGGATAGATTAGGGATAAAATTAGCTCATGTTTTAAGTCATTCAAATTCTGTAAAGCTGCTTTGCGACAATGTTTATTGTTAAAAGCGCTATAAAAATAGACTTGACTTGACTTGATTATCAGAGTTGGGAACCCTCCCAGTGGAATAAAATCTAGGACAAAGCCCTCATGTTTTGTTTTTAAAATTGCTATGATCTGACTTAAGGGATGATTCATGGTGATTCTGTGACTGCTTTGAGCTAATCAATAGTCTGCACTTCTTGCTCCACATATACCTTATTCAGTGCCCTGAGAACAAGTGTCAATCAACCCAATTTCAGCATGGGTATGACTGAATGGAAATAAATTGTATGAAACAGGATTTGTTGTTGTGGCACACTATCTGTGTTATTAAAAGGTACAAGCAGAGTTCACTGGTAATCTTTGGTAGTTAGAGTTATTTGGCAATGGGCTCATATTGTATATTTATGTTTTAGTGTACTGAACCAACACATTACCACAAGCTATACACCACAGGTTTCCAACACTGATCCTAGAGTACCTCCTGTCCCTCAGCTCAGGAAGGTTAATTAGCTGATAAACTGAATCTGGTTTGCTGGGATGAGGGAAAACACTAAAATGTGCAGGAAACTGTTCTGTGAGTTTGGTCCAAATTAAAAAAGCAGGATTGCTATGCACGAGGTTACCTAAAAATTTAAAAACACACTACCGGAACAGGTGGCACGGTGGTGTAGTGGTTAGCACTGTTGCCTCACAGCAAGAAGGTCCTGGGTTCAAGCCCAGTGGCTGGCGAGGGCCTTTCTGTGCGGAGTTTGCATGTTCTCCCCATGTCCGCGTGGGTTTCCTCCGGGTGCTCCGGTTTCCCCTACAGTCCAAAGACGTGCAGGTTAGGTTAACTGGTGACTCTAAACTGACTGTAGGTGTGAATGGTTGTTTGTCTCTCTCTATGCTCTAAATCAGCCTTTCTCAACTGGGGTGCTGTGGCACCCCTGGCTTCATTAGGGGTGCCATCAAAAAATTATATATTCTAACATTGAAATAAATAAAATGAATTAAAATTCCAAAAAACAATAGTTACACTAATGCAGATCATCGCTACCTCATGCATCATCAAAATTTGTCTCATGGCCCCCTTTCCCATGTCACTGCTGGGGTCAGCGTATGGTCAACGTGACTGCGTATATTTTATATGGGGGTGCCTTGAGAATTTGCATACTTCTGAAGGGTGCCGTGACTGAAAAAAGGTTGAGAAACGCTGCTCTAAATTGACTGTAGGGTGGTAAGGTGGTGTAAGTGGTTAGCATGGTCACCTCACAGCAAGAAGGTTCTGGGTTCGAGCCCAGTGGCTGGCGAGGGCCTTTCCGTGTGGAGTTTGCATGTTCTCTGCGTGGGTTTCCTCTGGGTGCTCCAGTTTCCCCCACAGTCCAAAGACATGCAGGTTAGGTTAACTGGTGGCTCTAAACTGACTGTAGGTGTGAAATAGTTGTTTGTCTCTCTCTCTCTATGCTCTAAATCAGTCTTTCTCTACCGGGGTGCCGTGGCATCCCTGGCTTCGTTAGGGGTGCCGTCAAAAATTATATATTCTAACATTGAAATAAATAAAATGAATTAAAATTCCAAAAAACGATAGTTACACTAATGCAGATCATCGCCGCCTCATGCATCATCAAAATTTGTCTCACGGCCCCAAGAGAGTAACTTTGATTTTGACATTGGTGGGGACACAAAAGTGATCCAAGGCAGAGCTTCTGAAAGGTGTTTTTTTTTCCATTAGCAATCATAATTTCATGTCATGCAGATCTTATAGGTTAACAAGGGCAGCTGTGGCCTAATGGTTAGAGAGTTGGTCTTTGGCTCTCAGGGTTGCAGGTTCAAATCCCACCCTTACATCTCCATCCATGGCCGTGTGAGATATGGGGGGTTGATGCGCAGGTAGTCATGGCTGCTGTGGGAAGTGTGCTGCTTTTACAGCAGATGGAGTGACAGCTGGGATAGCCAACCATGTAAGTTAGCGAGAAACAGGTAGCTAATCAGAGAATGATATCTACGTTAGAGGGGGGATTATTAGCAGTGTCATACATCATTGCTTGGGTTAGGACATTGGTTTTATTGATCGTGATTCCACAGTAGCGGCTGAATATTGGTAGGGACACGTCCCTACCCAAAATTACACCCTAGCACGGCCCCCTTTCCCATGTCATAACGTCACTGCCGGGCCGGGGTCAGCGTGACTGCGTATATTTTATATGGGGGTGCCTTGAGAATTTGCATACTTCTGAAGGGTGCCGTGACTGAAAAAAGGTTGAGAAACGCTGCTCTAAATTGGTGGTAAGGTGGTGTAAGTGGTTAGCACGGTCACCTCACAGCAAGAAGTTTCTGGGTTCGAGCCCAGCGGCTGGCGAGGGCCTTTCTGTGTGGAGTTTGCATGTTCTCCCCGTGTCTGCATAGGTTTCCTCTGGGTGCTCCACAGTTCAAAGACATGCAGTTAGGTTAACATGGTGCGGCCTTGAGCAAGGTGCTCCCCGGGCACTGTGGCCGCCCACTGCTCTGTGTGTGTTCACTGCTTCAGATGGGTTAAATGCAGAGGATGACTCTCACTGTGCTGGAAGTGTGCATGCGACAAATAAAGGCTTCTTCTTCTTAACAGTACCCGTAGTCAGCTGGGATAGGCTCCAGCTTGCCTGCGACCCTGTGGAACAGGATAAAGCGGCTAGAGATAATGGATGGATGACCGGAACAGTAACATTCTCCATGTGGAGCAGCAGAAAGCATTTCAGCGCTGTTGTTAATACAGTGCATGCTTTATTGTCAGACAGTTTCCTCGCGCGCACAAACGGAGCTCCTCCAAAGCGCGTGCACGTGGGCGCGTTACTGGGAGTGAACCCGTTGCTCGTGCACGTTGCGCGCGTCCTTCTGAATGACAGCCTCGGGGAAGCAGCGCGGATCATTTACTTCGCGCACAAGATTGCGGAATCTGTTGCATTTCAGTGTCGGAAGCGCTCAAGGAACGTCATGGATCCTCCAGCGGTGACCAGGAGCGCCTCTGATGACCGCTATACAGTCATGGCTTATGATGGTAACTTTTCGGAACCAACCAGACTTCCGCTGAACAGGAGCGCAGAGCAGAGCGCAGTGAGCGAGAGGACGCACATGATCATCGCCATCTCCATCACGGCGATTTACTCGGCGATCTGCGCTCTGGGACTGCTGGGAAACGTGCTGGTGTTGTACGGCGTGGTCAGGTACTACCTTTCTACTGCACCGCAAACAAACAAACAAACAAACAACATTTTCAGATGCTTTAAAACTAAAACTTGGAATACTAGCAGAACTGAGATGTTCAGTGTGGCCTCGTTCATACAGGCTGCTTTAAACCAAAACACTGTTATTATTCACAAGTATGCCATGAAGGGTTGGTGCTCTCCTAAAGCTGAGGGTCAAGGCACTTTTCAGTAAGCCCCAGTTGCTTTTAATCTCATCTCATCATCTGTAGCCGCTTTATCCTGTTCTACAGGGTCGCAGGCAAGCTGGAGCCTATCCCAGCTGACTACGGGTGAAAGGCAGGGTACACCCTGGACAAGTCGCCAGGTCATCACAGGGCTGACACATAGACACAGACAACCATTCACACTCACATTCACACCTACGGTCAATTTAGAGTCACCAGTTAACCTAACCTGCATGTCTTTGGACTGTGGGGGAAACCGGAGCACCCGGAGGAAACCCACGCGGACAACATGCAAACTCCACACAGAAAGGCCCTCGCCGGCCACGGGGCTCGAACCCGGACCTTCTTGCTGTGAGGCGACAGCACTAACCACTACACCACCATGCCACCCGGTTGCTTTTAATGATTTGTTTAATTCTCTTTGTTTCTCTGTGAATATGAATGGAACTGTAGAAGTTCTGTCTTTGAACCAGACCCAACCATAATGACCTACTTATAAAGCATCATCTCCCACTTCAGGGGTGTAGCTGGGGGCCCGTGACCCCCTCTTTGTCAGACCATACATTTTTTCAGTAGCCGCATAAGAATCTTATAAAAGCACCCACTGCAACTTTTTTTTAACTAGATTGTCACCTCGGGTGGCACGGTGGTGTAGTGGTTAGCACTGAAGGAAAGAAAGCACAACTTTATTCATCACACACTTGTGAAATTTCCTCTCTGGATTTAACCCATCTGAAGCAGTGAACACACACATGAGCAATGAGCACACACACATATCCAGAGCAGTGGGCAGCCATGCTAACAGCACCCGGGAGTTAGGTGCCTCGCTCAAGGCCGTCCCATATTAACCTAACCGCATGTCTTTGGACTGTGGGGGAAACCGGAGCACCCGGAGGAAACCCACACAGACATCGGGAGAACATGCAAATTCCGCACAGAAAGGCCCTTCCCAGCTGCTGGGTTCGAACCCAGAACCTTCGTGCTGTGAGGCGGCCGTGCTAACCACTACACCACAGCAAGAAGGTCCTTGGTTTGAGCCCAGCGGCTGACGAGGGCCTTTCTGTGCGGAGTTTGCATGCTCTCACTGTGTCTGTTTGGGGTTTCCTCCGGGTGCTCCAGTTTCCCCCACAGTCCAAAGACATGCAGGTTAGGTTAACTGGTGACTCTAAATTGGACCGTAGGTGTGAATGTGAGTGTGAATGGTTGTCTGTGTCTATGTGTCAGCCCTGTGATGACCTGGCAACTTGTCCAGGGTGTACCCCGCCTCTCGCCTGTAGTCAGCTGGGATAGGCTCCAGCTTGCTTGCGACCCTGTAGAACAGGATAAAGCGGCTACAGATAATGGATGGATGGATGGATGGATTGTCACCTCAGCCTCATTAGGGTTTCTATAACCTTGTATGGACTTCCTGTGGTTTGGGCACGAAAACCCAGTTCTGCGCAAGCGCAACACGATCGCACTAGAAAGCATGGTCAAGCTACCAGTGTAGCTGCAGTCTTTTTAGTTACGAATTACGAGTATTTCCTCATGTTAATAATTCGCCATGTCAAAACGAGCGAAACTTTCCTCCTTCTTTCAACGTGAAGAGAGGTAAGCAATTTATTATATATTTTTTTCCATCAAAGTTGCATTTTGTGGCTTCAAAGCTAAGTTTTAGTGTGCCGTTTCTACAACACAACATCAAGAAAATATGGAAGAAACAGCGATAATGGAAGAGCCGGTTTCTAAGCTACCTAAAACTAGCAATGGTAATCTTTTTTTGTTACATAATGCACTCAGGCTGCCAGTCAGTGTGTGACCCCCCCCCCTTTGAAAAATCCTACCTACGCCTCTGCGCTTACACAACATAAAACTCGGTTAGGCATCTGAGCTGGTAACCACAGGTGTGGACATTGCAATCATTATGGTAATATGACAAATGCCAGCAACTTTACTGACGTAACGTCAAGTCATATTTGAATATAATATAAAGTAATTTATAAGAAGAAGAAGCCTTTATTTGTCACATGCACACTTCAAGCACAATGAGATTCATCCTCTGCATTTAACCCATCTGAAGCAGTGAACGCACGCGCACACACACACACACACACACACACACAGAGCAGTGGGCGGCCATACTACAGCGCCCGGAGAGCAGTCAGGGGTTAGGCACCTTGCTCAAGGGCACCTCAGCCCAAGACCGCCCCATGTTAACCTAACTGCATGTCTTTGAACTGTGGGGGAAGCCGGAGCACCCGGAGGAAATCCACGCGGACACGGGGAGAGCATGCAAACTCCGCACAGAAAGGCCCCCGCCGGCTGCTGGGCTCGAACCTAGAACCTTCTTGCTGTGAGGCGACAGCGCTGACCACTACACGACCGTGCTGCCCAGGCAATACCTCGTATGTTTTTTACAAACTTAAGTGTCAAAAAAAAAAAAGGGGTGTTAACCATAGAGCAAACTCAGTAAGGGGTGGAAACAGATTAAAAAGCTACAACCCTGATTCCAAAAAAGTTGGGACAAAGTACAAATTGTAAATAAAAATGGAATGCAATAATTTACAAATCTCAGAAACTGATATTGTATTCACAATAGAACATAGACAACATATCAAATGTCGAAAGTGAGACATTTTGAAATTTCATGCCAAATATTAGCTCATTTGAAATTTCACGACAGCAACACATCTCAAAAAAGTTGGGACAGGGGCAATAAGAGGCTGGAAAAGTTAAAGGTACAAAAAAGGACCAGCTGGAGGACCAAATTGCAACTCATTAGGTCAAATGGCAAAAGGTCATTAACATGACTGGGTATAAAAAGAGCATCTTGGAGTGGCAGCGGCTCTCAGAAGTAAAGATGGGAAGAGGATCACCAATCCCCCTAATTCTGCGCCAACAAATAGTGGAGCAATATCAGAAAGGAGTTCGACAGTGTAAAATTGCAAAGAGTTTGAACATATCATCATGTACAGTGCATAATATCATCAAAAGATTCAGAGAATCTGGAAAAATCTCTGTGCGTAAGGGTCAAGGCCAGAAAACCATACTGGGTGCCCGTGGTCTTCGGGCCCTTAGACGGCACTGCATCACATACAGGCATGCTTCTGTATTGGAAATCACAAAATGGGCTCAGGAATATTTCCAGAGAACATTATCTGTGAACACAATTCACCGTGCCATCCGCCGTTGCCAGCTAAAACTCTATAGTTCAAAGAAGAAGCCGTATCTAAACATGATCCAGAAGTGCAGACGTCTTCTCTGGGCCAAGGCTCATTTAAAATGGACTGTGGCAAAGTGGAAAACTGTTCTGTGGTCAGACGAATCAAAATTTGAAGTTCTTTATGGAAATCAGGGACGCCGTGTCATTCGGACTAAAGAGGAGAAGGACGACCCAAGTTGTTATCAGCGCTCAGTTCAGAAGCCTGCATCTCTGATGGTATGGGGTTGCATTAGTGCGTGTGGCATGGGCAGCTTACACATCTGGAAAGACATCATCAATGCTGAAAGGTATATCCAGGTTCTAGAGCAACATATGCTCCCATCCAGACGACAGCTCTTTCAGGGAAGACCTTGCATTTTCTAACATGACAATGCCAAACCACATACTGCATCAATTACAGCATCATGGCTGCGTAGAAGAAGGGTCCGGGTACTGAACTGGCCCCTGCAGTCCAGATCTTTCACCCATAAACATTTGGCGCATCATAAAACGGAAGATACGGCAAAAAAGACCTAAGACAGTCAAGCAACTAGAATCCTACATTAGACAAGAATGGGTTAACATTCCTATCCCTAAACTTGAGCAACTTGTCTCCTCAGTCCCCAGACGTTTACAGACTGTTGTAAAGAGAAAAGGGGATGTCTCACAGTGGTAAACATGGCCTTGTCCCAACTTTTTTAAGATTTGTTGTCATGAAATTTAAAAATCACCTAATTTTTCTCTTTAAATGATACATTTTCTCAGTTTAAACATTTGATATGTCATCTATGTTCTATTCTGAATAAAATATGGAATTTTGAAACTTCCACATCATTGCATTCCATTTTTATTTACAATTTGTACTTTGTCCCAACTTTTTTGGAATCGGGGTTGTATTACAATGATTCTTTTGGGACATATACTTTGAAAGCTACACAGCTCCTTGGTTTAAATTGAGAACTAGACTGCTCCTCTTTTCTATGATTGTCTCTGATTTAGATATCGGAGCATTTTGCCCAACATCAACACGTGAAGTCTTTCCTGTATATATCCATCCATCTATTATCTGTAGCCGCTTATCCTGTTCTACAGGGTCACAGGCAAGCTGGAGTCTATCCCAGCTGACTATGAGCGAGAGACGAGGTACAGCCTGGACAAGTTGCCAGGTTATTGCAGGGCTGACACAGACAAACAACCATTCACACTCGCATTCCTGTGTATATTGAAAACTAAGAAGAAAAAAACAACAACCCTAAAATATTAAGATTTTATACACACACACACACACACACACACACACACTGATCAGCCATAAGGTGAATAACATTAATTCCATTGATTATCTCATTACAATGGTACCTGTCAAGGGGTGGGATATATTAGGCAGCAAGAGAACAGTCAGTTCTCGAAGTCAGTGTGTTGGAAGCAGGGAAAATGGGCAAGCATAAGGATCTTAGCGACTTTGACAAGGGCCACATTATGATGGCTCGATGACGGAGTCTGAGCATCTCCAAAACGGCACATCTTGTGGGGTGTTCCCAGTATGCAGTGGTTAGTACTTACCAAAAGTGGTCCACGGAAGGACAACTGGTGAACCAGCAACAGGGTCATGGGTGTTGAAGGCTCGTCCATATGGTCCAATCCCACAGAAGAGCTACTGGAGCACAAACTGCTGAAAAAGTTCATGCTGATGCCTTTTTGTTTTTGTTCAGTAGCGTTCTTCTGGCATCTGCAGATTCATCCATCAGACAGCCAATTAGTGAGGCATGTTCGTGAATCACTCCAGAGAATGTTTCCACTGCTGCAGAGTCCAGTGGTGGTTTATACCACTCCAATTGACCCTTGGCATTGTGCATAGTCATCTTAGTCATGAAGTTTCTGACACGGTTTTTGTGCTCATGTTAATTCCAGAGGCAGGTCACACCTAAACGCTTCCATTACACAATAATCACACTTGCAGTTGAGTGGGACAGATCTAGCAGCACAGAAATTTCATGAACTGATTTGTAGCATAGGTGCCGTCCTAAGACAGTACCATGTTTGAAATCACTGACCACTTTAGTACGATCTATTCTACTGCCGTTTATCTATGGAGGTTGCATGGTTATATGCTTGATTTTATGCACCTGTTAGCAGTGGGTGTGGCTGAAACACAAGAATTCAATAATTAGAAAAGGTGTCCACATAGACTCACCAAAAACTTTATCTGGAACACTGTGCTAATAATGGGTATGGCCTCCCCGTGATATCAGAGCAGCCTCAAAACTCATGGAATGGCTTCTGCAAGATGTTGGAACCATTCGTTTGCGCAGTATGCAGTTTCTGCAGATTTTTCAGGTGCACTTTCATGCTATGAGTCTTTCATTCTACCACATCCCAAAGGTGTTCTCTTAAATTCAGATCCAGTGACTGGGGAAGCCATTGAAGAACACTGAACTCATTATCATGTTCATTAAACCAGTAAGAGATGACGTTTACTTTGTCATGGTGCATTATCATGCTGGAAGCAGTCTGTAGAAGATGAGTAAATTATGGCCCTGAAGGGATGTACATGGCCATGCACATAGTCTGTGGCATTTAAGTGATGATTGATTGGTATGAACTGGCCCAAAGTATGCCAAGAAAACATTCTCCACACCATTACACCACCTCCACAAGCATGGTCTGTTGACACAAGGCAGATTGGGTCCATGGATTCATGCTGTTGGTGCCAAATTCTGACCCTACCATCTGTGTGCCTCAGGAGAAATCAAGAATCATGAGACCAGGCTACATTTTTCCAGCCTTCAACTGTCCAGTTTTGGTGAGTTTGTGCCTACTGCAGCCTCATCTTTCTGTTCTTGGCTGACAGAAGGAGAACCCAGAGTGGTCTTTTGCTGTTGTCACCAATCTGCCTCAAGGTTCAACATGCTGTGCATTCTACGATGCATTTCTGCTTACCACATTTGTACAGAGAGGTTATTTGAGTTACTGTAACCTTTCTGTCAATTTGAACCAGTCTGGCCATTCTCCATTGACTTGTCTCATTAACAAAGCATTTCCATCTGCCAAATTGAATTTTCCAAAAGCCTTCTGGCTTGTCCACATGATCTTTATCAAACTGCAGGCAAGCAGCAGTGTTCTTTTTGGAGAGCAGTGGCTTTCTCTTTGCAATCCTGCCAAGCACATCATTGTTGTTCAGTTAGTTTTTTTTTTTTTCTTTTTTATCAGACATCTAATTTTTGGGTTTGTTTACCTGACATGTTTCGACGTACAACTTCCGTCTTCCTCAGAGTGTCACCGGATGTTAATTGGTGACGCATCTTTTATCAGCTGCTGTTTCTGAAGGCGTGGCCTTCCTGTCTGGTTTGACAGGTCGGTCACGCCTTATACTGTCTGTTCGTCCCCTGCAAGATGTCACTCCAGGTATGGGAGAGCATGTATGCTCCCTCATCCCGGTTGATGGTCCTCGGGCTTCGCTTACGGATCTCTATGGCCTCCCTGATCCAGCGCTGATGTTTGTTATCTTCTGTGCGGATGACTCTGGCATTCCCCCAGTCCATAATGTGGTTTTCCCTTTTACAGTGATCTGTTATAGCTGACTTATAATTTTCCTGTTGTGCCTTTTCTTTTATTGTTCGGGTTTGTCTTGTAGCTGTCTCCTTTTCGCACTCTTTCTTATGTTCATGTTTTCTTGTGTTGAAACTCCTTCCTGTCTCCCCAATATAAGTTTTATTGCATAATTTACATGGAATCTCATATATGGTGTTGCATCTGTTGTCCGGATGTATTCTGTCTTTGGGATGCACCAGGATCTGACGGAGTGTTGTGTGTGGTTTGACAGGTGTGTTAACATTGTGTTTCCTCATTACTCTTTGAATGCGTTCAGTTATTCCCCTGATGTATGGTAATGTAACTACTCCCCTGTGTTCTTGTTTGTCAGTTAGTTTGTTAGTAAGCAGGATTACAATCATTTAGTACCCACAGCCAATGTCATCCCCAGGATTTACGGTACACCAAAAATACACAAACCAGGAACACCATTACGCCCCATAGTAGATAGCATTGGTTCAGTCACATACAACTTATCAAAAGCACTCACCGAAATAATTAAACCATTACTAGGACTCACAGACCAACACTGCAAAAACTCAAAACATCTGGCAGAAGAACTAAAAAACATCAAAATGCAGCAAGATGAAGTTTTCATTTCACATGATGTCATATCTCTTTTCACCAGAACACCCACGGAAGCCACCATACAGATAGTACAAGACAAATTAAAAACAGACAGGACGCTCAAGAAACGCACAAACCTCACCGTACAAGACATCACTCAGCTCCTTCAATTCATCGCCACATCCACATACTTTCAGTTCAGGAATACAATCTACAGACAGAAGGAAGGTTTTGCCATGGGAGACCCACTATCAGCCATCATGTGCGGCTTTTTCATGGAGGATCTGGAGCAGAAAGCACTCACTACAATACCAGCGGAATACAGACCAACACTCTGGAAACGGTATGTGGACGACATATTGGAAAAAGTAAAGAGGGGACACACTCAACAACTCACCGACCATCTCAACACCATAGACAATACCGGCAATATAAAATTCACACATGAAGAAGAAACGGAGCAGTCAATAGCATTTTTGGATTTAAAAATACAACACACAGAAGATGGGGACATCAAAATAAAAGTACACAGAAAACCCACACA
Source organism: Neoarius graeffei (assembly GCF_027579695.1). Classification (NCBI taxonomy): domain Eukaryota; kingdom Metazoa; phylum Chordata; class Actinopteri; order Siluriformes; family Ariidae; genus Neoarius; species Neoarius graeffei. Next base: position 64,647,813 of record NC_083573.1, on the reverse strand, counting down.
TACCGACCAATATTTAAACTGGACTTCCGAACACCCCATAATGCACAAAATATCCGTAGTTAGAACATTACATGAACGCACAGCAATAATTACAGATCCACAGGACAAAGAACAGGAGGAACAACATATACAACACGCACTGAAGGCATGTCAATATCCACAATGGGCAATATCCAAAGGGGTGGAACAGGTTAAGAACAACAAAACACAGAAGAAAGAGAAAAAACAAACTAACAAACAAGAACACAGGGGAGTAGTTACATTACCATACATCAGGGGAATAACTGAACGCATTCAAAGAGTAATGAGGAAACACAATGTTAACACACCTGTCAAACCACACACAACACTCCGTCAGATCCTGGTGCATCCCAAAGACAGAATACATCCGGACAACAGATGCAACACCATATATGAGATTCCATGTAAATTATGCAATAAAACTTATATTGGGGAGACAGGAAGGAGTTTCAACACAAGAAAACATGAACATAAGAAAGAGTGCGAAAAGGAGACAGCTACAAGACAAACCCGAACAATAAAAGAAAAGGCACAACAGGAAAATTATAAGTCAGCTATAACAGATCACTGTAAAAGGGAAAACCACATTATGGACTGGGGGAATGCCAGAGTCATCCGCACAGAAGATAACAAACATCAGCGCTGGATCAGGGAGGCCATAGAGATCCGTAAGCGAAGCCCGAGGACCATCAACCGGGATGAGGGAGCATACATGCTCTCCCATACCTGGAGTGACATCTTGCAGGGGACGAACAGACAGTATAAGGCGTGACCGACCTGTCAAACCAGACAGGAAGGCCACGCCTTCAGAAACAGCAGCTGATAAAAGATGCGTCACCAATTAACATCCGGTGACACTCTGAGGAAGACGGAAGTTGTACGTCGAAACATGTCAGGTAAACAAACCCAAAAATTAGATGTCTGATAAAAAAGAAAAAAAAAAAAAAAAACCTAACTATATTTAATATAAGACATAATGAACGTAATCGAAAGATTGTTGTTCAGTGTTCTCCTGATGGTGGACTCATGAACATTAACATTAGCCAATGTGAGAGAGGTCTTCAGTTGCTTAGAAGTTACCCTGGGGTCCTTTGTGACCTCGCTGACTATTACACACCTTGCTCTTGGAGTGATCTTTCTTGGTCGACCGCTGCTGGGGAGGGTAACAATGGTTGTGAATTTCGTCCATGTGTACACAATCTGTCTTACTGTGGATTGGTGGAGACCAAACTCTTTAGAGATGGTTTTGTAACCTTTTCCAGCCTGATGAGCATCAGCAACGCTTTTTCTGAGGTCCTCAGAAATCTCCTTTGTTCGTGCCATGATACACTTCCACAAACATGTGTTGTGAAGATCAGACTTTGATAGATCCCTGTTCTTTAAATAAAACAGGGTGCCCACTCACACCTGATTGTCATCCCACTGATTGAAAACACCTGACTCTAATTTCACCTTCAAATTAACTGCTAATCCTAGAGGTTCACATACTTTTGCCACTCACAGATCTGTAATATTGGATCATTTTCCTCAATAAATAAATGACCAAGTATAATATTTTTGTCTCATTTGTTTAACTGGGTTCTCTTTATCTACTTTTAGGACTTGTGTGAAAATCTGATGATGTTTTAGCTCATATTTATGCAGAAATATAGAAAATTCTAAAGGGTTCACAAACTTTCAAGCACCACTGTATGTTATGTATCTTTATTCAGTATTTTATGTTTTTCTTTATATATACACAATACATGAAAAGTCTGAGAACATTGAGGAGGCCTAGCTGTAAACAATAGGCCAGTATTTAGTTTGTAAACGAAGCCCTTGATTAAGACAAGCTTTCATCTGATTAATTAGACACTCATCCTCCATTGTGTGTCATTATGTAATGATTACATCTTAATGATCTAAGAGGAATCTTGGTGTCTTAACAAAGTGCAACAGCTATCAGTTAAACAGTCAGAAAAAAAGACTTGTGCTAGATGCTAATGGCAAAACAAAAATGATGTACAGTGGTGCTTGAAAGTTTGTGAACCCTTTAGAATTTTCTATATTTCTATAGCTTCATCTCACACTGAAAAAATGAGAAATTCCAACCTTTAACTGAAATAAATTTATTCAGAGAAAAACAAATCCCTCATGAAGAAATACAGTAATTATTTTCAACAAAATACATATGCTGATATTATTGGCACCCCTGTAAATTATAGTGAACATGATGTAACTGAAGCATTTAAATTGTACATTTCTGAGTTGATTGGAGTGTGTGGGAACTTTCAAGCTGTAATCCATGACTTTCTGATTAACTGGGGTACAAATGTGAGGTGACACCAAGGCCAAATTCCCTTAGTCATCCATCAACATGGGGAAAAATAAGAGATAAAACACAAACCAAATGAGGGAGAAGTGTGTTGACCTTCATAAGTCAGGGAATGGTTATAGAAAGAAATAGCTACTTGCCTGAAACTGTCCATTTCTACTTTTCGGGCAGTAATTTAAAAAAGTGGACACCAACTGGAACTGTTGCAGACTTACCTGGAAGAGGGCGCAAGTTTATTTTGCCCCCACATACAGTGAAGGGGTGGAAAGAGAGGCAAAAAAATCCCCAAGGGTCACTGTTGGTGAATTACAAGAAAAAGTAAAATTATCAAGTGTCCAAAACCACCATCAGATGCCACCTCCATGCCAACAGATTATTTGGAAGGTGTGCCAGAAACGCCACCCCCCAAAAAAACTTTTCTGTCAGTTAACCACAAACGTAAGCACCTGAAGTTTGCGAAACACTACTACAACTTTGACTGGAACTGTGTTCTCTGGTCTGATGAAACAAAAAGTGGGGGTTAATTTCCACTTTCCCCCTATTTTTGGAGTACTCTTTTTGGAAAACCATAGAATAGTTGTGAATTGCAACATAAAATGAAGATCACACATTGAGTTGAAGTTTGGTTATTGATTAAGTTTATTATTAAGTTTGGTTATTGGTTACTTTTTACTTGTAACGGACAATAACAATTGTATCCAAAATAGTTTTTCCTGCCTTAGTCAATTTATTTCCATTTCACATGCATGCAGCTGTTGTAAAGTTCAGTGTGCTTGTGTAGAACTCTCTGATTGTAGGTTCATTACTCAATAATGTAGAAATCATAAAATAGAAATCTATAGCAAAGTTTATATGAAGAAAACAATAGGGTGCCAATACTTTTGAACAGTATTGTGTTTGAAAATATTTATATATCGGGTTTTTTTGTTATATCATCCACCGCCAGGTTTAAAAAAAAAACCGCGCTGCGTCATGACAGACAGGATAATGTTTGAGTTTAAAATGATTGTTTAGTGTGTGGGTTGTGGGTGTTTTATACTGACCTGGCAACCTGTAACTGAATCAGTGCAGCTGGTCTGTCATAACACAGCGCGTTTTTTTTTTTTTAATAAACCTAGAGGTGGATGATTAAAAAAATATATATAAATATTTTGCACATGACTGTGTTCCTCTGATAACAGAAACAAAACTTCAGCTCTCTCTGCTCTGTTCTGTTCTTTCAGGTTTTATCACGCATGTCACTCCTTGTTGAGGTTTTTATGCCTAAGTTGTTTGAAACCAATCTGGGTTTTCTGTGTCGAATAAGGAAGCGGCTTCACCTGTAAGAAAATCAAACACTTTCATGAAGGCGCTAACTCGAATGTGAGCAGAAAAAAAATTAAACGAGATTCTTAAGCAAACTCTTCCGTCCTCACTTTGGACTTTCTATTTTTGTAAAATACATTTTAAATACAATCATGAATTTCTCTGGAGTTTTCAGGCTGAGCTCCTCTCTTCGTATTCTTTAACCATTCATTTCCTTGTTGTTCTTGAAGCATTTGCTTCTACTTGTTAACATTTTTCTTGATAGTGGGGAGACAGTAATGCCTCTCATCTATTTCTCTGTTTGAACAAGCAAAAACGGCGCAAAAATTAACCATATTTAAGACAGATTAAGTCTTGCTTGCATGAAAGACGGTGTCTGTTTCACCCCAGCTGTAATTATCACGTGATGCGTGACATCATGCACAAGGGGTTGATAAACAGTACGCGTACCATACTACAACAGCGGGGGTATATAAAATAACTCGCAAAGCAGTAAATGAAACCGAGACTAAGAAAACAGCCAAGACATAATGGCGGATACATAGTGAGGGACGCTTTTAGGAACTGAAATAAAAGATCAAAAAGCCTAATTTTTGTGGTGCTAGTTCGTAATATATGCTCATTCCAACTTGCCCGGTCAGGCATGTCGGGGACATATCCCACTTGCCTGAATGCATGTTTCACTTGCCCCGGGCAATCGGGCAGTCCTTAATGTCGAGCCCTGTGCTGTATGTTTCAGAGGCCAGGTCACCTGTAACTGCAAGATAAATGAACATCCTACATGACAAACTGTTTAATCAGTTAAAAAAAGAAAAGTGGACCATTCTGCACAAACAGTTATTGCCACAAATTTTTTTTTTTCTACTGAAGTACAGTTGAAATGGAGCAAGAAACTCGTAATGAATCAAGCTCCAATGAACTGATGTCCTCTATTCATCAATATTTGCTTCTCTTTACCAACCACTTATAATTGGACAATAATGGTACCCAAATCAACAATTTTATGGTATCTCAACAGGTACACAAAGATGAAGACTGCAACCAACATTTACATCTTCAATTTGGCTTTGGCAGATGCTTTGGCCACCAGCACACTGCCGTTCCAGAGTGCCAAGTATCTGATGAGGACCTGGCCTTTTGGGGAGCTGCTGTGTAAAATAATCATTGCTATTGACTACTACAACATGTTCACCAGTATCTTTACTCTGACAATGATGAGTGTAGACCGCTACATCGCTGTGTGCCATCCAGTGAGGGCTCTTGACTTCAGGACGCCTGTGAAAGCAAAGATCATCAACGTCTGCATCTGGATCTTGTCCTCTGCCATTGGTATTCCAATAATGATCACTGCTGTAACAAGAGTGAAAGACAATGGTAAGCTATTTCTGAAATTGAGCTGAATGTCAGTGACAAGTAATAAGAGCTTAGTGGTGATTTGTTTTTATCAGTAGAGCAGCAGAGATCATACTTGAAATGACTTGTAAAGAAAACTCGAGAAGAGCCAAGATATCATCTTAAAGCCAAACAAAACCCCCAAAATAATATCCTTTATACTGGCAAATTAATATCCATACAAGACCTGCTCGATTATTCTATCCATCCATTATCTGTAACCACTTATCCTGTGCAGGGTCACAGGCAAGCTGGAGTCTATCCCAGCTGACTATAGCTACACCATGGACAAGTCGCCAGGTCATTGCAGGGGTGACACATAGAGACAAACAACCATTCACACTCAGTCAATTTTGAGCCACCAATTAGCCTAACCTGCATGTCTTTGGACTGTGGGGGAAACCAACACAGACATGGGGAGAACATGCAAACTCCACACAGAAAGGCCCCTGTCAGCCACTGGGCTTGAACCCAGAACCTTCTTGTTGTGAGGCAACAGTGCTAACCACTACACCACCATGTTTGATTATTCATTTATTCATATTTGTACCTGTATACTGTGTACAGCTTATTTTTCTTTTTAAATAAAACTTCCCTGGGCGCTGCCATCTTATTTTCCGAGGTTCAAATATCATGCTCTGAGTGCAAATTCTGTGAGAGAATCCAACATTGTGACGCACCACATGACTTTACCTAGGCTTAGATCTAGTGGATAGATCACTTCTAAATTGTTGTAAACAACTCTGAAGATGCCATAGTGTCAAGCGTTTGGATGTAAAAATACACCCGAGCATCGCAAAGGGAAATCATTTTTTGTCATCCCCAACCCTACAAAGGATATTACTTTAAAGGAGCAAGCGGTGAAATGGCTGCACTTCACTTCTGGTATCTGGAGTCACTTTCACTGTTTGTTTATTTCTTCCTGCCTTTGCTCATATTCTGGTTCAAACATATCCAGTTGAACTGCTTTTTGTTCAGGCACATTTTCCATGTGTGCACAGCAAAAATACAAAATAAATAAATTACAGAATATTTCTGAGTCGATGGCTCTGTGTTACTAAGGCAAATGGTGTGCAAACTATGTCAAAAACTTTTAAAATGGATAAATTGGTTTTATAAAGTTTTATTTTTAATGAAAACATGATGGGGGGGCAGCACAGGGGTGGAGAGGTTAGAACTGTCACCTCACAGCAAGAAGGTTCTGGGTTCGAGCCCAGTGGTCGATGGGGGCCTTTCTGTGTGGAGTTTGCATGTTCTCCCCGTGTCTGTGTGGGTTTCCTCCGGGTGCTCCGGTTTCCCCCACAGTCCAAAGATATGCAGGTTAGATTAATTGGTGGCTCTAAATTGACCGTAGGTGTGAATGTGAATTGTTTGTCTCTATGTGTCAGCCCTGCAATGACCGGGCTATTTGTCCAGGGTGTAGCCATAGTCAACTGGGATAGGCTCCAACTTGCCCCCAACCCTGCACACGATAAGTGGTTACAGATAATGGATGGATGGATGGATGGATGGATGAAAACCAGGGGGGATACTTGCCATGATTGGCAAGCAGACTTTATTTCTTGGGTTTTGTTTGGCTTTAAAGGACATAAATAAGAACATGAGATATTGTAGTTCAATGTGGGTACAAGGACCAAGAAGCAAAAATTGGGAGTTCTTGTGGCAGATTTATAATATATCTGCCTGCTTTAGAGTTGCATTAACATTTTAAAATAATACCTATAACACTGACAAAGTCACTGTCTCATCACCTTAGCCATTTTGATAAGGAGTATGCACATAATTACAAATTAGGAAGGGTAAACTCACTTTACTCTTTAGGGCAGTAACCTTTTTTTTTTGCACGATAGTGTATTAAAACTGTATGATAATTATATTTTCCGGTTAGCTTTATTTGTGAAAAGTAATTTCATTTATGGGCGGCACGGTGGTGTAGTGGTTAGCGCTGTCGCCTCACAGCAAGAAGGTCCTGGGTTCGAGCCCCGGGGCCGGCGAGGGCCTTTCTGTGCGGAGTTTGCATGTTCTCCCCGTGTCCGTGTGGGTTTCCTCCGGGTGCTCCGGTTTCCCCCACAGTCCAAAGACATGCAGGTTAGGTTGACTGGTGACTCTAAATTGACCGTAGGTGTGAATGTGAGTGTGAATGGTTGTCTGTGTCTATGTGTCAGCCCTGTGATGACCTGGCGACTTGTCCAGGGTGTACCCCGCCTTTCGCCCGTAGTCAGCTGGGATAGGCTCCAGCTCGCCTGCGACCCTGTAGAACAGGATAAAGCGGCTACAGATAATGAGATGAGATGAGAATTTCATTTATCAGCTATACCTGTATATGGTGGCAGTGAAAATAGGTTAATGCATCATGCAAGTATTCTTTATTTTTCCTTGATAAAGGGATGAAACTTGTTCATGTACTCACCTATTTCCTACTAGTCATTGTGAAGTCTTGCTCTATGTGTTTTCCCCATTATAATAAAAAGGCTATAGGCTAAATAACAACAATAAATTACAATACCTCTCTACCATTAAGGATGGATTCCAACTTAACTGGTGAGGCCAGTTTTGTCTCAAAGTGAAGCAAATATGAACAAACTCTTAAATCTGTAAAAACATTGTTACTGAACTTCCAATCTTTCCTTAGGTACAACCATCTGTATGCTGAAATTTCCCAACCCTGAACCGTATTATGACAAGGTAACAAAGATCTGTGTATTCATCTTTGCCTTTGTGGTGCCTGTTTTGGTGATCTCAGCCTGCTATGGGCTGATGATCCTGCGGCTGAAGAGTGTACGCTTGCTCTCTGGTTCCAAGGAGAAGGACAAGAACCTGCGCCGCATTACACGTATGGTGCTGGTAGTGGTGGCAGCCTTTATTATCTGCTGGACTCCTATCCATATCTTCATCATAATCAAGGCCTTCATAGAGATCGACCAGAAGAACCCACTTGTGATCATCAGCTGGCACTTGTGCATTGCTCTGGGCTATATGAACAGTAGCCTAAACCCAGTCTTGTATGCTTTCCTGGATGAGAATTTCAAAAGATGCTTTCGAGAATTTTGCCTGCCCTTCCGAGCTCACATGGAGCAGAGCAGCTTTTCGCAAGGCCACAACACCACCAGGGAACCCACCTCAGTCTGTGGGACAGTAGCTTCAGCGAGAAATCCCACATGACTAGTCTTGGTCCAGGGATCACCTGGACGACCAAAGAGAAACCAACAAGCCCTACAGTCTGAGTGCACTCAAATATCCACTACTGAGTTCTGAGTCAACTTGTACAAAATTTTCAAGATGATCACACAGTTAAAACTGAATTCACATAAGCCAACATGAATAAAATGGTCTGAAGAGTTCAGGTTAAAAGAGATATAGGGGGCAGTATAATCTCATGTTGATTCTGGGATGACGACATTCTCGTAAAAATTTAATGAAATTCCTAACTCAATATAAAGCCTACAAATTTTGGACAAGTTGGAATTCAGACCCCTTAACAGTCAGCCCAGTTATCATTCTATGATGTTGATTTATAAATTATATGGGCAAAACTTTGTGGACACCTGATCATAACACTCATGCATTTTGAGCATCTCATTCTAGATTTAGTCCTCTCTTTGTTGCTATAACAGCCACTACTCTCGGCTGGCCTTCCACTAGATTTTGGAATGTAGCTGTGGGGATTTGTGCTCATTCAGCCACAAGCGCATTAGCAAGATCAGGCACTAATGTTGAATGAGGAGGCTTGGTACACATCAGCATTCCAGTTCATCCCAAAGGTGTTCATTGGGATTGAGGCCAGGGCTCTATGCAGACCACTAGAGTTTATTCCACTCCAACCTTAGCAAACCAGGTCTTCATAGATCTCTCTTACCCCTTTTCCACCAAATCAGTTCCAGGGCTGGTTCGGGGCCAGTGCTGGTGCTGGTTCACAACTCGTTCAACTTGTGAGCCAGCTGAGAACCAGTTTGCTTTTCCATAGCTCGGGGTGCTAAGGGGAGCCACGTCATTACGTCGCTGTATACATCAGTTACGTCGCTGCGTTTGCATAAACCTTGGTGCGAACATCGAAGCAACAACAACACGGAGAAGAAGAAGAAGCAGCAGCAACAACAATAATAATGGATGACTTCGCGTTTGTACAGCTGCTGCTTCTTGTCGCTTAAAAACGGCGACCTTTTGTGGTCTTGCTATTGTTGTTGGTCTTAACAACTCCGCCCCCCCACTGACGTAAGTGGTTCTTTCCTCTGGCCCAGCAAAGAGCTGGTGCTAGCCTGGAACCGGTTTTTCTGGCCCCAGAGCCAGTTCTTTGTCAGTGGAAACAGAAAACCCGGTTCCAAACTAAGCACTGGCCCCAAACCAGCCCTGGAACTGCTTTGGTGGAAAAGGGGCATTTGTGCATAGGGACACTGTCATGATGGAACAGGTTTGGGTCTACATATGGGCACGATACATCAGGTGTCCACAAACATTTAGCCATATGGTATATGAACCTTTTTAGTTTCTGGAGGATCACTACATCTTTTCTTAATGCAGTATGTAACAATATCTATTATAACCCCAAATCAGAAGATGTTGGGACGGTATGGAACATTCAAATAAAAAAAAAAGCCAGGATTTCTAAATTTACTTTGACTTGTATTTCATTGCAGATAGTATGAACCCAAGACATAATATACAAATAACAAAAGGACCATCAAATACTGTTACCAGCAACAAGTCCAAAACACAGGGTCTGTCATGGTATGGGGTTGTCAGTGCCCTTGGCAAAGGTAACTTCCACTTCTGTGATGGCAGCATTAATGCAGAAATGTACATTGAGATTTTCGAGCAACATAGACTGCCTTCAAGATGACATCTTTTCCAGGGATATTTCAACAAGACAATGAAAAACCACATTCTGCACACATTACAAAGACATGGCTGTGGAAAGAGAGGGTGCCTGTCTCGTCTGTCCCCAGTAGAGAATGTGTGGTGAATTTTGAAACGAAAAATATGATCATGACGACCTTGTAATGTTGCACATCTTAAGACCTGTTTGCAGGAGGAATGGGACAAAATATCCATTTTATTTGTGTAATAGTGATGAAATGTTCATGAAATGGCAACATAAATTGGTAAATGCTTTATCGTCCCAGCTTTTTTTGAAATGTGTTGCAAGAGTCAAAATTAACTTGGTTTATTTTGAAAAAAAAAAAAAACGAGGTAAAACATCAAATAACGTGCTGTTGTATTGTTTTGAGTGCAGTACAAGTCAAAGATTATTTACAAATCTTTGTTTTCAGTTTTACTTTCAATATACCGTCCCAATTTGTTCTGATTTGGGGTTGTAGTTGGATACAGAGTCTGAAAACCTGCACAATAAGTAGTTAAAGAAAACCTATTTTCAAAGACGACTTGCTTTCAAAATGAAATTTTATTTCTCATTGCCTTAAGCAATTTAGTGAAAACTTGGATGCTGAAAAAAGTTTACTGTAATAAAGAATTTATACCCATCTGGACAAGGAGACTGGATTGAAGGAAATTAACGTGTCACAGTGAATCAGTGACAGTCCCAGCCATGTCAAAATCATACACCGCTCAGCCATGAAAATAAAACCACATGCCTAATATTGTGTAGGTCCCCCTTGTGCCACCGAAAACCGCTCTGACCCATCAAGGCATGGACTCTACAAGACCTCTGATGGTGTGTTGTGGTATCTGGCACCAAGACATTAACAGCAAATCCTTCAAGTCCTCCAAGTTGTGAGATGGGGCCTCCATTGATCAGACATGTTTGACCAGCAGGAAGTTGAAGGTCAAGTAAACACCTTTAACTCTATGTTCCTTAAGCCATTCCTGAACAATTATTATTGTTATTTTTTTTTGCAGTGTGGCAGGGCTCATTAGCCTGCTGAAAGAAGTCACTGACTTTAGGGAATACTGTTACCATGAGGGGGCGTACTTGGCCTGCAGTAATGTTTAGGTAGGTGGTACGTGTCAAAGTAATGGCCACATGAATGCCAGGACCCAAAGTTTCCCAGCAGAACACTGCCTCTCTGCCAGCTTGCCTTCTTCCCATAGTGCATCCGGAGGTCATACAGTGGTGCTTGAAAGTTTGTGAACCCTTTCAAATTTTCTATATTTCTGCATAAATATGACCTAAAACATCATCAGATTTTAATACAAGTCCTAAAAGTAGGTAAAGAGAACCCAGTTAAACAAATGAGACAAAAATATTATACTTGGCCATTTATTTATTGAGGAAAATGATCCAATATTACATACATGTGAGTGGCAAAAGTATGTGAACCTCTAGGATTAGCAGTTAATTTGAAGGTGAAATTAGAGTCAAGTGTTTTCAGTCAATCAATATGATGACAATCACATGTGAGTGGGTACCCTGTTTTATTTAAAGAACAGGGATCTATCAAAGTCTGATCTTCACAACACATGTTTGTGGAAGTATATCATGGCACGAACAAAGATGATTTCTGAGGACCTCAGAAAAAGCGTTGTTGATGCTCATCAGGCTGGAAAAGGTTACAAAACCATCTCTAAAGAGTTTGGACTCCACAGTCAGACAGATTGTGTACAAATGGAGGAAATTCAAGACCATTGTTACCCTCCCCAGGAGTGATCAACCAAGAAAGATCACTCCAAGAGAAAGGCATGTAATAGTCAGTGAGATCACAAAGGACCCCAGGGTAACTTCTAATGCCGCTTTTCCACTACAAACGCGGCTGAGTCGGGCTGAGCCGTGCCGTGCTGAGTCGAGCTGAGTGGGGCTGTTGGAGTTGCATTTCGACTACAACCGCGCTGAACCGTGCTGGCTGGAAGTGGGTGGACACATTGGGTGGAGTTAGCGAAAGTGGGTGGACGTCACGCGATGTCGTTAAGCAGCGCAAACAGTGACATCAGTGAGCTTTTAAGCGGTAGTCTCACCACCCGAATAGTAAACAATAAACATGGACATGGAGTCGTTAGTGTTGCTGGTCTTGGTTCTGTGGCTTGTTGTCACCGACAACACCAACAGATACTGGCAAGAGCGTATAGATGAGGCGAGGCGCATAAGGCTTCAGAAATTCTCATAATTCGTAATTATTCTTCTTCCGGGTTTACGGTGTTTACAGATCCCAGCGTGCTCGCAGGGTGTGTGTGGGCATGTGAGGACACTCCTCCTCACCAATCAGTGCACAGGGGAGTGTCTGCTCACGCCCCCAGCCTCACTCGGCTCGCTTTGGCTCGCTTCAGCCCCACTCCAAAACGGTGCGAGTTTTAGGGGCTAAGCAGGGCTGAAGCGAGCTGAGTCGTGCTGTTTTTTGGTAGTCGAAACGCGAGCCGTGTCGGGCTGAAGTGAGCTGAAGCGAGCTGAAGTGAGCTGAAAAAGGGTAGTGGAAAAGGGCCATAAGCAACTGAAGGCCTCTCTCACATTGGCTAATGTTCATGAGTCCACCATTAGGAGAACACTGAACAACAATGGTGTGGATGGCAAGGTTGCAAGGAGAAAGCCACTGCTCCCCGAAAAGAACATTGCTGCTCGTCTGCAGTTTGCTAAAGATCATGTGTAGCCAGAAGGCTACTGGAAAAATGTTTTGTGGATGGATGAGACCAAAATAGAACTTTTTGGTTTAAATGAGAAGTGTTATGTTTGGAGAAAGGAAAACACTGCATTCCAGCATAAGAACCTTATCCCATCTGTGAAACATGGTGGTGGTAGTATCATGGTTTGGGCCTGTTTTGTTGCATCTGGGCCAGGATGGCTTGCCATCATTGATGGAACAATGAATTCTGAATTATACCAGCGAATTCTAAAGGAAAATGTCAGGACATCTGTCCATGAACTGAACTCAAGAGAAGGTGGGTCATGCAGCAAGACAACGACCCTAAGCACACAAGTCGTTCTACCAAAGAATGGTTAAAGAAGAATAAAGTTAATGTTTTGGAATGGCCAAGTTAAAGTCCTGACCTTAATCCAATCAAAATGTTGTGGAAGGACCTGAACAGAGCAGTTCATGTGAGGAAACCCACCAACATCCCAGAGTTGAAGCTGTTCTGTACGGAGGAATGGGCTAAAATTCCTCCAAGCTGGTGTGCAGGACTGATCAACAGTTACTGGAAACGTTTAGTTGCAGTTATTGCTGCACAAGGGGGCCACACCAGATACTGAAAGCAAAGGTTCACATACTTTTGCCACTCACAGATATGTAATATTGGATCATTTTCCTCAATAAATAAATGGCCAAGTATAATATTTTTGTCTCACTCTTTATCTACTTTTAGGAATTGTGTGAAAATCTGATGGTTTAGGTTATTTATGCAGAAATATAGAAAATTCTAAAGGGTTCACAAACTTTCAAGCACCACTGTATCTTCACCAGGTAAGCAACATAGAATGCAAATCGCACCTGGCTGTCCATATAATGCAAAAGAGAACATGATTCTTCAAATCAGGCCACCTTCTTCCATTGCTCCATAGCCCAGTTCTGTCAAAAGCACTGGTGCTTTCGATCGTGGGTGGGGTCAGCATGGGCACTTTTAGTAGATACTAACCACTGCATAAGGGGAAAACCCCAGAAGGGGCACCATTTTGGAGATGATCTGACAGTCATTTAGCGGTCATAATTTGGCCCTTGCTAAAGTCGTTCAGATACTTACGCTTACCCATTCTTCCTGCTTCCACCACATCAACTTTGAAAACTGAGCGTTCACTTACTGACTAATATAGCCCATACCTTGATGTGCCATTGTAACAAGATACTGTTACTCACTGTTATTTCACCAGTCAGTGATTTCAATGTTATGGGTGATTGGTGTATTTTCAACTTTGTAATGAATGGCTTATTTTGGATCTCTATCTCTGTACTGGTCAAAGCTGGTTAACTTCATGTTACTGCAAGGCATAAAAGAGATGACTGAAATGGAAACAGACATACACCAAGTGTTCAAGGCCACGACCTACATAGTAACAGGCACAAAGATCTATTTCAGTAGAAGCTTAACTTGCAGTAACTGACAGTCCAATTTGTATGCATGCCAACTACAGACATGTTTGCAAATGTTAAAAGATATAAACTAAAACCTGTGGACTGCTTCATTGTTAACCAGTTATTCTATTTCTTTTGATTAAATATTCATATAAAATGTGACCATGAATACAATGAAAAAAGTGTAGTGAAAGCAAATATTAGGATACAAGTCCAAATGTTATTCAGTTACATGTTTGGTGATAGTTTCTGTGTGATAAAACTACTTTTTGACATTTTCCTAAGCAGTTTAATATGATTAGTGTGAGTAGCAAAATTAAATGGGAAGTTGATGCTGTTATTTTAAGCAATGGTGAGCTCAACATCAATTTATGTGCTGCTTTTTGGTAATGTGGTTTTAGATTGGAGTGTTTTGCATTGTGAGTATTCAAACGTACTCTGCTGAACACGTACAGCTTCAGTACGTCGTCATGGTTCTTCTGCATCTACACCAACTAGAACTGAATTATAAATAACTGCAGTGTTGGCTTGATATTCTAAGCATTTATTTTTTTTGTTGGACTCCATGTAGTTATTAAATATTGAAATATGTTTTGGTGATATAAATTAAAGTATTTATTGTATGTGACAAATGAAATTTGCAAGAATAAACCCAAATAAACCATGAACTAGAATTTTTTTTTTAAACTTCATTGTTAAAATGGGTATTTCATAACTTGATCCCATAAATAACAAAGCTGGACATCAAAACCAATCAATTCTAAGTCTTAAACAGAACTATAAACAGTTAAAAGGAACAACTGATAAGATCTTGATAGTACCTTAGAACTGGTCAGTTGGAGGTGGCTAAAACGTGGTTAAACCAAGTTAAAATGTTTTGGTTCTTTACCTCACTTTATAGGGTGGCACGGTGGTGTAGGGGTTAGCGCTGTCACCTCACAGCAAGAAGGTCCGGGTTCGAGCCCCGTGGCCGGCGAGGGCCTTTCTGTGTGGAGTTTGCATGTTCTCCCCGTGTCCGCGTGGGTTTCCTCCGGGTGCTCCGGTTTCCCCCACAGTCCAAAGACATGCAGGTTAGGTTAACTGGTGACTCTAAATTGACCGTAGGTGTGAATGTGAGTGTGAATGGTTGTCTGTGTCTATGTGTCAGCCCTGTGATGACCTGGCGACTTGTCCAGGGTGTACCCCGCCTTTCGCCCGTAGTCAGCTGGGATAGGCTCCAGCTTGCCTGCGACCCTGTAGAAGGATAAAGCGGCTACAGATAATGAGATGAGACCTCACTTTATGCTCACTCATTGAACATGTGCCATTCTCTTGCATTAGTTTGACTTGTCTCGTCCGTTTGCTACCGGCAGATGAACTAATTACATTTTAGAATGGATCTAACATGATCAAGGTATATTTTAAAAGGTCATTTGAGACAAATTTTTAAGAATTGGAATTGTTAACAGTGGAGGCATCCTTGTTAATGCTATTTGTGTCAACTTGAAAATATGAGCCTCTACCAAAGAATGGAGATGGTCCAGTCAGGTTACAAGATTTGTTTTTATCCATGGCAGTAAAGGAGCCAATTAATGGTCACTTGTATAGGATCACATTTTTGAGCAACAGAATTATGGCAACTAATGAGAATGGGGCACATGTTCAATGAGTGAGCATAAAGTGAGGTAAAGAACCAAAAACATTTTAACTCAATTGATGAATTTTTTTTTTTTAAACCAGGTATAGGACAAATGTAATTCAAATATAATTGGTTTTGAGCATGTCCAAGAGCAGAGCAGTTTTTCGTCTCACTGACCTTGTGCACGAAAACCAACAGCATGAACCATTAAAAAGAGAACCATTAAAAAATAAATAAAAACCACACACTTTACAAACTCCGGGAAGACAATATTGTGCTATTTAGTTAGATTTTATGGTTAAAAATTCTTGGATAATTTAAAAAAATAAAAAAAATAAAATTAAAAAAAAAACACCAAAATGCCATGTCAGATTTATTCAAAGAACATTGTCTGTATGCATGATGAGTGGTAGGAACCATAGCCAATCAAGAGAATCCGATATACTACAAAAGGAAAAAATATTCAGGCACGACGGATGTAGCAACTTTGTTCTTGCTGAACAGCTAAAGCATTTCATTTCCTAATTAGGTTGCAAATCCGAGTGAACACAATTCATCATCAATAATATGGAGTTTAAAACGTAACCCATTTGAGAAAGTTCTTTACACTCTCAGGCTTAAAAGTGACTTAAGGCCTCAGTTTGCATCTCATTCTCTCCCAGTGTGGGTTTGGCTCATGTGAAAACTAAATCGAGTAGTCAGTAATCCCCCCCCCCAAAAAAAAAAAAAACCACCACACATTGTTAGTAACATTATTTACCAGCAATAAGATAACATTTTACCGAACTAACTTTAAAACTAGATTGACAATGCCTTCTACAGAAGCATATACCATCATTCACCAATATGGTGATGACCAAATACTCTGGTGAAAAACTAATGGCAATGCTATCAATACTACAGATAAAATATCCAAATCTTAGACTGTGCCTTGCAATGTCCTCACCCTGCCCTTGGACAGGTACCTGCACCATTTTACACAGTGTGCTGCTGCTTCATGATTGGCTGATTGGAGAACTACAAAAATGCACAGGTGTTCCCCCACAGTGGTTCTACCAAGTACTGGCCAAATACGTCCATCTTTCAAATCTATTCTAAAATTTCTGTTCAGCCTCAGTTATTCAATAGAAATTTGTGGTCAAGAAGAGATAATGCATAATAAAGCTGAATGGAATAGCTACTTTTTTTTTTTTAAACTAACAAAAAAAAAAACAAACCCACACACAGTTGAAGTATTCAAAATGAATTTGTTGGCAACAGAAAATTTAAAAACTACCAACACCAGAAAACAAGAGTGCTCCAAGAGCACAATATCCCCCGCTGGCAACTATCTATGCAACAAGTGCTTAATACACCCTCATGAAATTGTCAAAGTACAAGTTTGGTAATCAAGGGCCATAACTCTGGTAAAATACAACTGAATTGAACAAAATTGCAATATGCATATTACCAACATATAACAAAGAATCCTGTCAAGTTACGTGAAATTCCTCCAAAAATTCTGAGAGTTGATTTCGGAAGGCAAGTACCCTTCCTGGGACGGATGGACAAACAGATGGATAGCGCCAGGATATAATGCCCCTTCGGGCCTTTTGGCCAACAGGGGATAAAAATGATGGAGGCCAATTAAGTGCTGGCACAAGAGGCTGTTAGCATTTCAAAGGTCTGACAAAATTAGCCTACAAGGGCTTTTCAGCTCCAATACAGCAGTCTCTCTATGATTTGTGATGAAACTCGGCTGAATTGCATTGTGTGCTTTCTATCTTGAAACAACGATTTGGGTCGATCTGAAACTGAGGAACAAGCCAATTTTCTGAAACAACTTCAATAATCATTAGTGTTTTCAGAACATTTTCCATGTACTCTCGTAGTGCAGCATGAACACACAAATCCACTTAAGCTCCCACACCATTACTTCATGAGCCACCCAAATGCAAACTTTTACAAAACAATTTAACATTGGTTGTGTGCAACATTATGGCTATAAGGGTAAAATACAGCTAATTTGATTTGGAAACTGCACAACTCTATACACCTGGGTACAAACAGCTTTGAGATGTGCTTTCTGAGAAGTTGTGCCATCTTTCCTGAGCAAAATTCATTAAGAAACAAAGTAAAAACTTATTTTTATTACACTTCCCATAGGGCAAGCACATCATGGATGCAACCGACAACTGGTATTTGCATTTTAAGGAACAGTCAAATACTGAAAATTATAGGAAGACCAAACAAAATTTCTTTTCCTGTAAAAATGTAAAGAACACATTGTACACATGTATTGTTCTGGGCAAAAATATTAACTTTTAAAATCCCACTGCAGGGAAATTTCCTAAAACCACCTGTTTAAACCATCAATACATTACATACATGTTCACTCACAACTGGCAAGCCTCACAATGCTCACTCCTGATTCACATTAAAAAGAACTGAGAAAAATAAAAAAGTTTAAAAAAAAAAAAAAACACACAAAACAAAAACATTAGTCTTTTTGATCATGATCCACCGGAACACACCCAGTGAACGCCTGGACTCTCCACAAAGTGGGAGAAACGTTTAATCAGATGAGACCCACCCATCTTTACACATCTCCAATCTCAGCTAGTTTGGTACAGTACAGGAAATTTAAGCAACCCCAGATTTCCCCCAGCATCCCAGATCAAGTTAAAGTTACCACCAGGACAGTAGTACAGCTCAGCTTTCAGCATTTGGGTTTAATATCAGCTCTCTTGCTTATCTTTGACCAGTAAGACTGTGTGCTGCCCTCCACTGGAGACAGATAGAACAACCCTGTTCTCTAGCTGCTTGCCCGCCATCTCCACTGGGCTCCAAGCATCATCTTCATCTCCTGTGCCCAGCTGTAAGTTGGTACCCATGCCCCAGGCATATACAGTGCCTGTCATGTACACACACACAAAATAAATAAATGGGGGGGGGGGGGGGGGGGGGGGGGGAGTAATATTGACAGTCATTACAAAATAAAGCAAAAGTTGAACACTAAGGACAGATCGGGGGGGAGGAGGAGAAGAACCCCATCCCAGATCCCCCCCCCTTCAGTTTTCATCCCATACAATGGGATTAACAATATCGTACAACATGCATCATTTATCAAATAGGACATGACCAGATACATCAAGAGCATTTAATCCACAAAAGTTTTGGTATTCATGAAAATCCTACAAGTTTAGAAAAAACATCTGTATCCTCCTTGGGCTCCTGAGTAAGACTAACCAATATCAACCCTGAGTGACTTCAATATCAAGTTTAAATAGATTACTAGCTTTACGTTTGCTTAATTAAAAAGTTGTGTGAAACTTAAAGTAGTTTCATATGATTTACCTTAAAGAAACCGTAAAAACTAAGATAAAGAAAACAAGCAAATATAAATCCATTCAGCTAAGGAATGCAGCTACATAAACGGCACATGCACGGCACAGATGGCATTTAAGTTAGTTCGGTTTGCCGTGGCACCTTTTAACGCAATGCATCTCTAACACCTTAGAGCCAGCACCAAGGCCCTGTTTACACTTGGTTTTAACATGCATCTTGGGCGACTGTTACAAGTGAACAGTTGAGACGTCACCATTTACACCCGTGTCCATCATGTGTCTCCAAGGTGCCCAGCTGACCATGTATTTACACATCATCTAGGTCAAAGGGCCCCACATTTTAGCATAAACAAGTTAAACCTGCACCATAACTTCATTTTCTTGGACTCCAAAACATGTACATCAAAGCTCCTCTCCCTTTTTTTTTTGAGCGTTGCTGCACCATCACTGAAACAACCACTATGTCCTGCACCAACGATGTATTTCCCATTACGTTCCTGTTGGGTACGCGTCAGGATCCATTAGCTACACTCATGGATTAAAGCAAAAAAAAAAAACCAGACTGAAAATTTACAGGGGGGATATGGGTGGATTTCGATGAAATTCTGAGAATGGTTAACTTAGAACTGATAACTTATCAATTAATTAATGGATTAATATATTCAATTTATTGCACTCTCTTTCCATTGCTTCCGTATATTATTTTTTTGTGGCAAACCACACAAATGCAAGCGCCTGGAATGTTTAGTTTTTTGGACCATGAACTAAATGGCTTTCCGTTTTCACCTATTTCGTACAGCCAAGCCCACCTCCACTTGTTTTTTTACACCTTTATCGATGGCAGACACATCAGTGCCTTCTTTCATGTAAAGCGCATCCATGCTGCCGAAACCGAAAGCAGAATGACATGCTCCTCTGTGCTCGACGTCAATATAGAAAAAAGTTTGGATCTTCGCTTAAATTAAAATTATAATTTGACCTTACTTTGTGTTGAATACGGCTTCAAAAACAATTCAAGATTTTATTAAGAGAAACATTGTGGCCAACATGAGTGTTAAGTTATCTAAAAGATCGTGTGAAGTTGGCTGCTATCTACTTTGCGTTCGTTCTCATTTTCCTCCATCATTTCATCGGCCAGAAACAGATGTTTTGACGTAATTTAACTTAGCAGGCTATGATTATTATTTAACCGTAGTCTTCTAGACATTTTGACTGTTTGGGGCATTGAACGCTGGTGTATGATTTTCAGGGAATAAAGTTTAGCGCATGTCGGAACATCATTGCGCTTGCAGCCTCCAACTCCTCAAACGTCCTTTAAATTGTGATAACACGTAGGCTATAAGGCACGGTTCTAACATACCTTACACATTGGCCTAACGAAAATAATAATTGTTGGGGCATCTGCTGATTTGTTAGCTATAAATTTAGGTCTAATTACTTCTGACAGTCTGCAAGCATTGCACCGTCGGGTCTTCAAGTCTGGCTGAAGCAGAGGAGCGGGCTTTCCGGGTTTATTTTTTCGTTTTTTTTTTTTTTTAACATGCTCTATTTCTATATGTCCAGGTTTGAACTAAGTCATTTTGGCAAGATTTAATTTAATACAAAACAGAAATGGTCAGACACAAGCACATGGGAATGTATTTTGCCAATTTTGACAGCGCATGTTTTAATGCCGCACCGTAGACAGCGAACGTTTAAACATGATCAAACATAGGAAATGAACGACACAAAGCATGGCTCAAAAACAAAAAAGTTAAATAAACCCTGCTGACAGTTGATGGTGTTGCAACACATCAGTGTTATAACCCAATTACCCAACCACCCGTCATTTTAATTCTCCTCGGATCAGCACCAACCTCACATTTGGCCTTGGGAGAGTTCAGTTGACGGAAAACTTTAATCCATGTACACTACAAAAGATGTGTGGTCAAATGGTGTCCCAGACCACCTCTGCAAGCAGTTTGAGTGAATGAATCTCGAAAGAACAGTGGTGCTTGAAAGTTTGCGAACTTTAGAATCTTCTACATTTCTGCATAAATATGACCTAAAACATCAGATTTTCACACAAGTCCTAAAAGTAGATAAAGAGAACCCAGTTAAACAAATGAGACAAAAATATTATACTTGGTCATTGATTTATTGAGGAAAATGATCCAATATTACATACCTGTGAGTGGCAAAAGTATGTGAACCTTTGCTTTCAGTATCTGGTGTGACCCCCTTGTGCAGCAATAACTGCAACTAAACGCTTCCGCCAACTGTTGATCAGTCCTGCACACCGGCTTGGAGGAATTTTAGCTCATTCCTCCGTACAGAACAGCTTCAACTCTGGGATGTTGGTGGGTTTCCTCACATGAACTGCTCGCTTCAGGTCCTTCGTTCGATTGGATTAAGGTCAGGACTTTGACTTGGCCATTCCAAAACAACTTTATTCTTCTTTAACCATTCTTTGGTGGAACGACTTGTGTGCTTAGGGTCGTTGTCTTGCTGCATGGCCCACCTTCTCTTGAGATTCAGATCATGGACAGATGTCCTGACATTTTCCTTTAGAATTCGCTGGTATAATTCAGAATTCATTGCTCCATTAATGATGGCAAGCTGTCCTGGCCCAGATGCAGCAAAACAGGCCCAAACCATGATACTACCACCACCACGATTCACAGATGGGATGAGGTTCTTATGCTGGAATGCAGTGTTTTCCTTTCTCCAAACATAACACTTCTCATTTAAACCAAAAAGTTCTATTTTGGTCTCATCCGTCCACAAGACATTTTTCCAATAGCCTTCTGGCTTGTCCACATGATCTTTAGCAAACTGCAGACAGGCAACAATGTTCTTTTTGGAAAGCAGTGGCTTTCTCCTTGCAACCCTGCCATACACACCATTGTTGTTCAGTGTTCTCCTGATCGTGGACTCATGAACATTAGCCAATGTGAGAGAGGCCTTCAGTTGCTTAGAAGTTACCTTGGGGTCCTTTGTGACCTTGCCGACTATTACACACCTTGCTCTTGGAGTGATCTTTGTTGGTTGACCACTCCTGGGGAGGGTAACAATGGTCTTGAATTTCCTCCATTTGTACACAATCTGTCTGACTGTGGATTGGTGGAGTCCAAACTCTTTAGAGATGGTTTTGTAACCTTTTCCAGCCTGATGAGCATCAACAACACTTTTTCTGAGGTCCTCAGAAATCTCCTTTGTTCGTGCCATGATGCACTTCCACAAACATGTGTTGTGAAGATCAGACTTTGATAGATCCCTGTTCTTTAAATAAAACAGGGTGCCCACTCACACCTGATTGTCATCCCATTGATTGAAAACACCTGACTCTAATTTCACCTTCAAATTAACTGCTAATCCTAGAGGTTCACATACTTTTGTCACTCACAGGTATGTAAGATTGGATCATTTTCCTCAACAAATAAATGACCAACTATAATATTTTTGTCTCATTTGTTTAACTGGGTTCTCTTCATCTACTTTTAACACTTGTGTGAAAATCTGATTTTTTAGGTCATATTTAAGCAGAAATATAGAAAATTCTAAAGGGTTCACAAACTTTCAAGCACCACTGCATCTTGGTGGTTGTTTGTATTTAGAGCTGTTCACCCCAAATTATTATTATTTTTTTAAACCAAGTGTAAACAGGGTCGGCGCGACCAATCTAGTATGTTTCAAGATGCCAAAGGCCATATACTCCTTATCGTATGTGCCATCATTGCCTTCTTTATGACTCATGGCCATCATACAGGGTGTATTGGTACATACTATAGATGTGCAACAGGGTTGCGGAGACACTTTGCATTGAATTTTTCAATAAAACTTTAAAAATTATAAAATTCATTAACAAATATGTTTCAGTTTAATGTGCTTGGTGTCCATGATCATCTGGGTATATTTTTCCTTCACTAAAAAGTCTTTTTTTGCTGTTTTGACACCATTTCAGCTTTGCCCTTCATGGAATTTGAGAGAGTCACTCAAGGCAAAGTACTTGCATTTTACAAGTGACTAGCAGGCAACATGCACGGGGGGGGGGGGGGGGGGGGGGTTCAGAAACTTTTGTAAATCTGTCAAATATCCTGTTCAGTTTGGCTTATGCAAACATTTACACACAACTTTTTTAAAAGATTTGATAAAAGTGCCCATTGCTTCCCCACCAACCTTCTTTAGTGACTGCATAGCTCACAGATGCTCCACATGCTACCACACAGGCTCTAGTGATTCCTTTAACTGCTGTGGGCTCAGATTTTTCCACCACACCCTCTCCCAGACCCAGACGTCCATACTCAGCACGGCCAAGGCTGTAAACCTGCCCTGCAAGTAAAACAACTCAAAATGATAAGGATTTTTAAACTCCCCGTTTTATGAACCCTTAAAAAACCCCAAACTTTAAAAAAAATTTTAAATTTCACAGTGTAATGTTTTAAAAGTGGTGGACAATCAGTGTTTAAAATGTGTATTTACCTTCTGAGTCTAAGCAGACAGTGTGGTGCTGTCCACCAGAGAAGCCAACCCATGAGGTTGTAGAATTTTTGAAGGCACTGAGCTTTACAGGAACAAAGCAGGTGTTTGTGCTTGTGGTACCTTAATACAAAAACAAATAATGGTAGAATACCATATAAATATTGCTTTAAAATTTTTTTTCTAAAAGTAAATTTTAGTTGCATGATCCTGTTGGCTCTATACTAGGGCCAGACTGATAAGTCAGCGTGCTGACATGAGCCAATAAATTGGAATTCACATTTATAATCGTCTTATCAGCAGTTAAAGACAGAGCCTTTAACCATGTTATGATGCGTTGCATAGTTTGTCCACCAGAGGGCGCACACAAATCCACTGAACAGCACAACAATCAGCTGACCCAAGAAGCCAGCAGAGTAGCAACCGATGAAATAGACTGGTACCAAAATCCAGAATTGTGACACCCAAAGGCATTTTTGAGACAAAGTCGGCAAACAAACAAACAGTCTTATTTTGTCAATTTGGGTGTGCCGAATTCAAATCTGCAATATGCCGAGCTCTATCTGACCTCTGTTGACCTCTAGAGGTCATTGAACTTTGGGCCTGTAAACGTCTCAGCTGAACCCAGTTTCTCAGCTTTCTAAGGAATGAAATGTACTAAAATGATTAATGAAGTTAGCAAATGGCCTTGCTTGTTAAATGTTTGGGTGCTGAATTCATTTTTCATTTGTAAAACGACATATGACCTCTGATAACCTCAAGGTCATTAAACTTGGCCTATTGAGGTATTTCACTCACGTGACCAAGTCATGTGATGCTGCCATTTTGGGCGGCACGGCTCGAATCAGTTTGAATGCGAGGAAGGCGACAAACGAAAAACATAAAAGAAAAAGGAGCGAGATGCAGAAAACACCTTCACTATCCAGCGACGTAGGGCATTTACAGGGCGAGCAGAGGGAGAGGCATTTGCAAAAATTGAGGTTAGCAGGCTTAGAGAACGACGTTTACCTGCTTCCACCAGGATTGTTCACTGACAGCTAAGATTTGTTCACATTTTCATTTACTTTCGGTCCTCAGGATAAACAAAATGTTATTAAATGTCATTGAAATAACTTCTTAGTCTGTTGAGACATGGCCCGTTATAAATTTTTCCTTTACTGTATTTACTAGTTTACTGAGCGTGCTCCGGGGCTGGCTGGCTGGCGCTAGCTAGCTAGCGTGCTCCGGGGCTGGCTGGCTCAGTAAACTAGTAAATACAGTAAAGGAAAAACTTGAGACTGAAAGGTTTTAACAGTCATCCAAATGACTGAACGTAAACGTTGCTACAGTAACATACTAGGTACTATGATGTTGACATTAGCTAGCTTGCCGTTCAAAATGGCAGACACCGGGGCGTCACGTGACCCTGTGACGTCAGGTGAAAAACCTCAATAGGCCTATGCATTTAACGGCATTTTTAAACTGACTTTACTCCCCCAAAAAGAATATGAACAGACAAAAAACAAATAGAAAGGAACAAATACAACATTAAATGCCAGTCCATGTACATGTGATTTACGTTTCACAATGAGAATGCCTAGGTGATCACCTTACATGACATTTAGTGGTTATTGTTTATACAAAGCTACTGAAAAAAGGACAGATTCAGCAGCATACAAAATGTGGGGGCATGCAGGGTATACAGGTTAATCAGGGTTAGTATATAGGAGAGTTTTTTTCTTTGTTGTTTGTTTTTTGTTTTGTTTTAAACGAGGTAAAGCCTTTACAAAAAACAAACAAAGAAAAAAAACCCTCAACATTTCAACATTAAATGTTAGAGGTCATATGTCGTTTTACAAATGAAAAATGAATTCAGCACCTAAACATTTAACAAACAAGGCCATTTGCTAACTTCATTAATCATTTTAGTACATTTCATTCCTTAGAAAGCTGAGAAACTGGGTTCAGCTGAGACGTTTACAGACCCAAAGTTCAATGACCTCTAGAGGTCAACAGAGGTCAGATAGAGCTCGGCATATTGCAGATTTGAATTCGGCACACCCAAATTGACAAAATAAGAGACTGTTTGCCGACTTTGTCTCAAAAATGCCTTTAACTCCTTAAATAAGCACTTTTTTGAATTTTGGTACCAGTCTAAAAGCATTCAGCTACTGAGAAAGTCAGTCTCCGCTGTACACAAATTGTTTTAAATTAAAATTCAGTTTACAGATCCTCTAAACAAAATGTTGAGTATTTCATAGTTATTGACACTGCATATATGCGATGAGTGATTGAATTAAACTTTAATTAAGTACGCTCGAAACTTAAAACAAGTGTGGACGTTTCCAGATGAATAGTTAACATATAGGTCTAATTAAAGCAATTCTGTTGAGTACATAATTCAAAAGGGTTTAAGCCTGCCTACATTTAGGCCTGCTTGACTATTTTAAATACATTTCTACTTGAATGAAGACATGTTTGAAAAGAGGCAAAGGGTGGGCATCAGCCAATAACAGTTATTGGAATATCAGACTTGATTGTAATTGGTGCACAAAATTCCTTATCCCTATACTCAACACTGTTCATTTGTGTCCTTGAATATGAGGGATTTAAAATGCACGTGTATGTGCACAGAAACGACATCATTTCCCAGAACTGTAGTTCAAAACGTCATTAGTACATGTTGATTTCTGGGAATCCCAGACATCACCGATATGAAACAGATGACCTACCCAGCTGGTGATAGTTGGAGAGACCAAAGCCATAGACATGACCCTCTTTAGAAATGGCAAACGTGAAGTATGCCCCACAGAAGACATCAGTAAATTGGACCTTCCCTCGAGGCTTCACCATGACCATCTGTGGCTCCAGTAACCTCACTTCAATAGTGGGGAAAGAGGGGGAATAAAGAATCAACTGCAAGCCTATTGGTTAGAACATTAGTCACTGTGACAGGCCAACACACAGAACTACTTTTTTTTTTAAATGAAAAAACACCCCATGCAACACATACTTAACCCCTTTCTGCCCCCTCGGCTGGCAAAGCACTCTGGCACTCTTCCCAGCTGGCCCTGGTCTCCACAGCCAGAAGTGTAGAGAGCGCCATCCACAGTAAGCATTACTACATGATCATTTCCTTTATAGCAGAGAAATAATAGCTTCATTACTAACAAAAATAATTATAAAACATTTAACCCAAGACAAACAAGCCGAAACCTCACCTGAAACTATTTTTACCACAGGACTGTCTATAGGGACTTTGACAGGCAAAGTACATTTTTTCATTGGCTCAAGAAGGCCAATGACACCATTGTTATCCTGCAAGAATATAAAAAAAAAAAAAGTTACAAAAAGATACCACAAGCATATGGTGCATAAAAACTATCAGGCATACAACCTGCACATACAGTACCCAGTCAATGTTTGAACACACCTAATTCGATGTCCCCCCCCTTTACTTTTAATAAAACACCTCATACCTTAAAGTCATTTCTCTTTACTTAGTTGAGTGGTTCTTGACATAATATTGATTATTACAGTTGTGGAATAGGGCTATTTACTGTATTACCATTTAATTAGAGAAATTAGTAAGAAACGAAATTTTAAATAAGACACAGTCAGACTTTGACCAATTCCAGTTTGCCTATAGGCCACAGAGGTGTTGAGGATGCAACTGTATCCTTGATGAACATGCTTTTTAAACATCTGGAAGGTAAGGGAACACATGCCCAACTCTTATTTATTGATTTCTCCTCTGCTTTTAATGCTATCCAAACCCATATTTTAATTGAAAGACTTTTAGAGCAATTTTATTTGAGCAAAAACCTTTTAGGCTAGGTTTTACATTTTTTAATTGACAGGATACAACGAGTGCGTGTCAGTGGAGTACTGTCTGACCAGATTTGTACCTCCACTGGCTCCCCTCAGGGCTGTGTACTGTCCCCTCTTTTATTTATTCTTTACACTAATGTGTGTCATAGTAGCAAGGAGAACAGATTCATTCTCAAGTATGCAGATGACTCTGTCATTGTCAGTCTGCTAAAAGACAATGAGACAGGCCATGGTCCAATTGTTCAGGAGTTTGTAGACTGGTGCGAGCAATCTTTCCTACAACTGAACATCTCGAAAACAAAAAATATGTATGTGGACTTTAGGAAACATTCCAGTGTTAAGGAAACGATCAGTATAAAAGGTCAGACTGTGGAATGTGTAGACAACTGCAAATATCTTGGCACTGTTATCGACAGTAAACTTATGCCGCTTTTCCACTACAAACGCAGCTGAGCCGTGCCGTGCTGAGTTGGGCTGAGTCGAGCTGAGCGGGGCTGTTGGAGTTGCATTTCGACTACAACCGCGCTGAACCGTGCTGGCTGGAAGTGGGTGGACACATTGGGTGGAGTTAGCGAAAGTGGGTGGACGTCAGGTGATGTCGTTAAGCAGCGCAAACAGTGACATCAGTGACCTTTTAAGCGGTAGTCTCACGACCCGGATAGTAAACAATAAACATGGAGTCGTTAGTGTTGCTGGTCTTGGTTCTGTGGCTTGTTGTCACCGACAACACCAACAGATACTGGCAAGAGCGTATAGATGAGGCGAGGCGCATAAGGCTTCAGAAATTCTCGTAATTCGTAATTCTCCTTCTTCCGGGTTTACGGTGTTTACAGAGCCCAGCGTGCTCGCGGGGTGTGTGGACATGTGAGGACACGCCTCCTCACCACTCAGTGCACAGGGGAGTGTCTGCTCACGCCCCCAGCCTCACTCGGCTCGCTTCAGCCCCACTCCAAAACCGTGCGAGTTTTAGGGGCTAAGCAGGGCTGAAGCGAGCTGAGTCGTGCTGTTTTTTGGTAGTCGAAACGCGAGCCGTGTCGGGCTGAAGTGAGCTGAAGCGAGCTGAAGTGAGCTGAAAAAGGGTAGTGGAAAAGGGCCATTACCTTTGTGGCAAACTGTGAGTCTGTGTACAAAAAGGCGAATCAGCGCCTGCACTGTCTAAGGAAGCAGTCATTCTTTCACATCGACAGAAAGCTGTTAACTATGTTTTATAGAGGTTTTATTGAGTCTGTGATCTCTTTTAGCCTAGTGTCCTGGTTCAGTAACCTATCTCTAAAAAAAATAAAAACTCAGATTGTGAGGTGGGCCAGTAAGTTAATTGGACAACCTCAGCTGAACCTGGAGCCCCTCTACAATGGGCAGCTGCTGAGACTAGCGGGGTCCATCCTAAATGACCCATCCCACCCACTGTACAGTGAGTTCCAGCCTCTCCCCTCAGGCCGTAGGTTTAAGATGCCTGTATGTAAAACAAAGCCATATAGAAACAGGTTTTGTCCCAGCAGCTATTAAGGCCCTGAACCACACCTAGGCACAGCCTTCTTTTCACTATTTATTTATTCTGTCTGGAGCATGTGTCTGTCTGTATGTCAGTTTGTTGTCCTTCTCTTGTTATTGTCTTCTGTTATTAGTATTGTGTTGTGTGTGTATATGCTTTTACCTGCAACTAAATCTACCCTCGGGGATAAATGAAGTTACCTTACCTTATTTAATCTCACATTAACGTGGCAAGAAATTACACTAACTTTTGACGAGGCACAACTGTTAATTGAAAAGCATTCCAGGTGACCCTCTTAACCAGCTTCGTGAGGTAATGCCAATAGTGTGCAAAGCATCAAGGTAAACAATGGCTACTTTGAAGAATCTAAGATATGACACTTAACACTTGTTTACAACATAATTCCATATACTGTATGGACTCGAGCATTTTACTGGGAAACCTACTATAAAAGAAACTAGATTTTAAAGTAGATATTTTGCACATCTAACTTCAGCAATTTTTACACCACAGGAAAAAACTTAAAACTAAAGTTGGCTCACCCTGAAGGATCCCCAGATGAAGACTGCTCCATCTTCTGTGAGAGCAGCAGTGTGGCTGTCGCCCGCACATACCTGCAGTACCTTCTCTGCCAGCTCCACTTTTCCTGGCACCATCTCGGAGCCCTCCTCTGAGGTATCCCTGCCCAGAGCACCCTCATCGTTACAGCCAAATGTGTAAATCTGCGATAGGAAACAGTAAAACACACATGAAACATGGCTTTATAAAAAGAGAACAAGCTCAATCCTTAGTGTCATGGTGGCATGAACTTTTGAAGAAATCATACATTGCCTGTATCACTGAGGCACACCGTGTGCATACCCCCTGCAACAGCCTGCACAACGCCCTCTGGAAGGATCACCACCGCTGGTTTCTTCCTCTCGAGCACATCCTCACCCAGACCTAGCTGACCTACATCTCCCTGCCCAAGTACCAGGACCAGGCCCTTCTCCTGACCGTGACTGCCGTGAGAGACTACATTAACATAGGAGAGGTGAGAGATGTCCTGAGATCCTCTCACCCGTTTCCAAAAACTAACATTAAAATGCAATGATGTAAAAATGGCATATTTAAAACAGCAGTACCTTTCACTTTTTTCAGTGGCAAGTCCTCAGGCTCATTTTCTTTTCTCCTCTTTGCAGCTTTTTTTGCAGGCATGGCAGCTTAAAAGACCAGAAAGAGTTTAAAATTAGAAAAAACAGACATGTATAGACCAGACAGCAGCAACACACTTTAAAAATCAATGTGCTACTAAAGTAAACAAAAAGTGCGAGGGGCCCCTCAGAAAATAGCATTATGCCAGTCACCAAAGAGAATCCATAACTTCAACCAGAGCCTTTCAGTGCACGGTATATTTAATAATTATCCACATTCACTAGATATGTGCAATCGTGCACTCTGATTGGCTACGCTACTACTAGGCTATCAGCTCATACCGTGACTAGAGGAAAAACAAAAGGCAAAGCATGTTGCTGAACCCAGGACGAAATAAAAACTCTACTCAACTCCCCCCCCCCAAAAGACAGCAAAATATGGAATAAAAAGTATCAATTCTTGAAAAATAAAATAGCATTTCAGAAATGGTCATTTTGCCGGTTCGTTTACATTCTAAGTGGAAGTGATGATTGGACATTTTGTGTAAAAGTTTTTATTTATCGATTTTGCAAAAAAATAAATACCCATTTCTCAAAATTCAGCAAACGTGGATAGAATAAGTGGAATAGCTGTTTTAATCTCGATATACATGGCTTATAGCCGCCATCAGCTCACATATGACTCAATTTCATGGAATAACATCCCTCATCAAAAAATTGCAAACTAAAAATTGAATGGTCAGCATACACTCACTGGAGGCAGCCATGTTTGTTGTTTACATCAGAGCGACCTTCAACCTGTGCATGTACAACAATGTACCACGCTATCGCCTGCCTTGCTAGGCATGATCATGATGCATAAATCTACACACGCATGCGCAGAGCCACAGCTGTGACTCGAGTCTGCTGTACAACTTGAAACTGCGACGTCAGTTCATGGTATATCCAGGATATACCATGACTCACTCACACCATACCCATTTTTTATTTTATTTTTGACATCACGGGACACATTGCTTAAATCAATGGTGGAACTGTTGTGTCACGTGAGCCATCCTTGGCCAATCCCTGCATGGGAAATTTTGATGAGAGACATAATTTCCCACATCACCTATTCTGCTGGTGGTGGAAAAGCCACTATTCAGCAGCCAATTTACATCAAGGGTAGAGCTAGGAGCTACTTGTGGGTGCCACAACAAAAACAAGCATTGAGGAGCATAACAGAGCAAAAAGTCCCTACAACACCAACGCGGAGCATACATCAGCCCAACTAAAACTTACCAAAAAAAAAGGGAGGCACTTCTGTCGTTTGGACATGGTTTGGTATAACAAGTCAGACACTGACCAGAAGACAGTCATTTGTAAAGTAGGTCACAGACCAGCCATGAATACTTGCAGGTATTTTGTAGAGACAGTTCCCTCCTATACGTATCGTGGTGTACCACATTTGTAGTTATGAAATTATCCATAGCACGATACAAAAGATTGACAACATCTGTGCCCTACTTGCACAGCTTTGATTTCTAGAAGGGAAACGTGTCCCATTATCTCTGAAATGTTAATGGCCAGGACTGTTCTTTTTTTAATACAATCTCTAAAGCATCAGTAGGACACTTGGGTGTAGAAAAGCATTTTTCCAAAACAGCCCTTTATTAAAAACAGGGTCACTTCACTTTCCCTTAAAAAAAAAAAAAAAAAAAAAGAATATTATGGACAGATACTTAAAATGCATCTTAAAATTACCAACCAGTCTCAGAGACAAGGATATTTATTCATACCCCCAGGCCTAAAAATAAAAAGCAAAAGTAGAAATATTTGTTAGACCCAATAGTACCCAAAAACGTACTCGAAACAATGGCAAAATATGGTAGCAGTGAGAGACAACTGTGACTGCAGAGCTTTATCCCGATATAGCAAAATCTCATCTCATTATCTGTAGCCGCTTTATCCTTCTACAGGGTCGCAGGCAAGCTGGAGCCTATCCCAGCTGACTACGGGCGAGAGGCGGGGTACACCCTGGACAAGTCGCCAGGTCATCACAGGGCTGACACATAGACACAGACAACCATTCACACTCACATTCACACCTACGGTCAATTTAGAGTCACCAGTTAACCTAACCTGCATGTCTTTGGACTGTGGGGGAAACCGGAGCACCCAGAGGAAACCCACGTGGACACGGGGAGAACATGCAAACTCCACACAGAAAAGCCCTCGCCGGCCACGGGGCTCGAACCCGGACCTTCTTGCTGTGAGGCAACAGCGCTAACCACTACGCCACCGTGCTGCCCCGATATAGAAAAATGACGACAAAATTAACCTTTTTAAGCCACCGTTTCATTAATCAAAAACAGGAGCAACACTACAATACTGTCTGATTAAGGCACACACCACACATGGCCATCTGGCTCTACCTGTTGTCCAGCAGCACAATATACTTCACTGATTATAATCATAACTAAAAGCATATTCTTAATCCTTTCAGTTTTTGGCAGAGAGAGAGAGAGAAACTGGCACCAGCATGGCACCACAAAACTGCTGGCCCCAAAGCCAGAACCACTGACTGAGGAGCTACCACCAGAAATTTTCCACCATTTTGATAAACCATGAGGGGAAATCAGAAGTCACTACATGCAAGCAACCTTCAAATACAAGATAAGTAAATTTATAAAAAGCAAGCAAAGTAGATGCATTCTATCTGCCACACACCCCCAAAAAAGTGTTACCCCAGCAACATTTCAACTGAAATAGCCCCAACTTCCTCCACACGTTTGATTTTCAAACTTGTCGAAATGCAGGCCAGATCGCAAAAGACACCAAAGCACTGGCTCTGCTCCATCACCAGCACTGGCACCGTTCCAGTGAAAGAGATGCTGTAATTACAAGCTAGTTGGCTAACCAGTCTCTGATACTCGGCAGAAACTCCTCGCAAGCCTTTAAACCACTGTACACCCATACTCTGCTCATGAGGCATATTACACTGCTAATCTGAAGTGACTTCACCACCTGTACACTTATCCCTGAAACAGTAACATGCTTTTTTAAAAACGGTTACAGCAGGAATGTCTTATTGGTGGGTTTACAGCATCACCGGGAGGCATTTGAACAGCAGATGAAATGAAATGCTCTTACTGATGGAGTTTCTACAACAAAAACAAACACAGAATTGTGCTCAGAGTCTGCAAGAGTCATGTTCCAGCATTAAAGGAACAGTCCACCGTATTTCCATAACGAAACATGCTCTTATCTGAATTGAGACGAGCTGCTCCGTACCTCTCCGAGCTTTGTGCGACCTCCCAGTCAGTCAGACGCGCTGTCACTCCTGTTAGCAATGTAGCTAGGCTCAGCATGGCCAATGGTATTTTTTGGGGCTGTAGTTAGATGCGACCAAACTCTTCTGCGTTTTTCCTGTTTACATAGGTTTATATGACCAGTGATATGAAACAAGTTCAGTTACACAAATTGAAACGTAGCGATTTTCTATGCTATGGAAAGTGCGCACTATAATGACAGGCATACTAACACCTTCTGCGCGCTTCGGCAGTGCATTGATATCTGAGCTGTGTATCAATGCGCTGCCGAAGCGCGCAGAAGGTGTTAGTACGCCTGTCATTATAGTGCGGACTTTCCATAGCATAGAAAATCGCCACGTTTCAATTTGTGTAACTGAACTTGTTTCATATCACTGGTCATATAAACCTATGTAAACAGGAAAAACGCAGAAGAGTTTGGTCGCATCTAACTACAGCCCCAAAAAATACCATTGGCCATGCTGAGCCTAGCTACATTGCTAACAGGAGTGACAGCGCGTCTGACTGACTGGGAGGTCGCACAAAGCTCGGAGAGGTACGGAGCAGCTCGTCTCAATTCAGATAAGAGCATATTTCGTTATGGAAGTACGGTGGACTGTTCCTTTAAAGAGCCCCAAGTCAGTAAAAGATTCCCCCAAAAAGCACTGGTCATATAACATCAAACTCATGAATCCCACCCTCTGTGAAATAAACCAAGATGATTGGAAAAGGTAGCCCTTTTCCACCAAATCAGTTCCAGGGCTGGTTCGGGGGCCAGTGCTTAGTTTGGAACCGGGTTTTCTGTTTCCACTGACAAAGAACTGGCTCTGGGCCAGAAAAACTGGTTCCAGGGTAGCACCAGCTCTTTGCTGGGCTAGAGGAAAGAACTGCTTACGTCAGCCGGGGGGGCGGAGTTGTTAAGACCAACAACAATAGCAAGAACGTGAGAGGGCGCCATTTTTAAATAAGCGACGAGATATCATGGCTGCAGTAAAGCAGCAGTCATCCATTATTATTGTTGTTGTTGCTGCTTCTTCTTCTTCTCAGTGTTGTTGCTTTGATGTTCACGCCAAGGTTTATGCAAATGCAGCGACGTAACTGACGTATACAGTGACGCAATGACGTGGCTCCCCTTAGCACCCCGAGCTATGGAAAAGCAAACTGGTTCTCAGCTGGTTTGCAAATTGAACGAGTTGTGAACCAGCACCAGCCCCGAACCAGCCCTGGAACTGATTTGGTGTTAAAGGGGAGGGCACAGGGAAAACACAGACAGACTGCTGCTCACAAGCTGTTACTGTTAAACAAGGTGCAGGACACAATAATACCAGACAATTTTTCCTTCTCGGTATATTCTCTGGGGCGTCACGGTGGTGTAGTGGTTAGCACTGTCGCCTCACAGCAAGAAGGTCCTGGGTATAAGCCCAGCATCCAGTCAGGGCCTTTCTGTGTGGAGTTTGCATGTTCTCCCCATGTCTGCGTGGATTTCCTCCGGGTGCTCCGGTTTCCCCCACAGTCCAAAGACATGCAGGTTAGGCTAATTGGTGGCTCTAAATTGACCATAGGTGTTTAAAAGTGTGTGAATGGTTGTTTGTCTCTGTGTCAACCCTGCGATAACCTGGCGACTTGTCCAGGGTGTACCCCGCCTCTTGCCCATAGTCAGCTGGGATAGACTCCAGCTTGCCTGCGACCCTGTAGAACAGGATGAGTGGGTACAGATAATGGATGGATGGTTTGCTGGGATAAAGGAAAACACTCAAACGTGCAGGAAACTGTCAGGGCTTGAAATTAACTTTTTTTCTTTGTGTCCCCCAGTGGTCCCGAATTCTGTGTTGTATTGTCCTGAATGGAAGCAATAGTGTCCCCATTTTTTTCCCTCTCTGAAATAACCAGTGGTTAATATTATCATATGAAGTTACTATTATATTTGTAACTATGCGATTTTGAACCCTCTATATCATTTTTACAATAAGTCACAAGACACAAGCGACACATGTCCTATACATCATCTACTTCAAAATTACAGTTGTTGCATTTTCAGTTTATTAAACTTTGGCGATCTCACTGTATGAATAGATACCCGTTTATTTAAAGGGGCCAACTAGCTCATTCAGAAAATGTTTCAACTCCCTACATCTGCAGTACACTTTAGTTGAAAATAAGACCCCTTTTATGTTCATTTCATCTACTTATACCTTGAATATCTGTTGGCACTTATAAGGCCAACTTATAATTTTCACCATTACCGTTATCCATTTTTATGAACTTTCGCTGCCGAAACGTGGGTGCAAATGTTAGCAACATCAACATAGTGCCAGGTCCGAGCCTAGTTGTGCTGCTGACTGACTAAACTTTCTGAACTAGAAAGACACCAAGAAAACTCACTTATTCTGTTGAACGGTATCTTCCGTCAATATCATCCACATCATTCCTGTTGTATTTTATAACGTGTCTAACAGTGTTCATTAAGTTCATTCAGTTGCTAGCGTTGCCTGCAGACCAGGCGATGACACTTTGGATCCTGAAGGTCCCGGAGACGTTATGTCTGGGCTTTCAGTTTCTTCCCCGCGGTCGGTTCGCTTCAACCACTTAAGCATTTTTGTTCTGGCAAGAGTCGGCGCAGCGTGTGCGGTAGCAATTCCATTCCAAGCCCATATAATGCGGACTCCGGCCGAAGATTCTAGAACAGAATGCGCTGCTCTGTAGCCTACGGATGCAGGTGCATCGAAAGTGTAGCTACTATGTATTTTTCGCTGTTAACGTTTTAAAATTAAAATTGACAAATTAGGTGAATGTCTATGTATGTGTTACGGCTTTGTAAATAACATTAATGTAGAACTTTTTTTCTAGATCTATTTTTTTCCATTGTCCCGGGATTGTCCCAGATATGATAATTTTGTGGCCCGATGACATTTTTTATGGTCTCCGGGACGTCGGGACACCGTTAGTTTCGAGCGCTGGAAACTGTGCTAGGAGTTTGGTCCAAATTAAAAAAAAAAAAAACACTACCGGAACAGGCAGCACGGTGGTGTAGTGGTTAGCGCTGTCGCCTCACAGCAAGAAGGTCCTGGGTTCGAGCCCAGCAGCCAGCAAGGGCCTTTCCGTGTGGAGTTT
The DNA here is from genome assembly GCF_027579695.1 of Neoarius graeffei. Lineage (NCBI taxonomy): Eukaryota > Metazoa > Chordata > Actinopteri > Siluriformes > Ariidae > Neoarius > Neoarius graeffei. The sequence goes on along the minus strand of NC_083573.1, from coordinate 64,611,595 downwards.
GCATGTTCTCCCCGTGGGTTTCCTCCGGTGCTCCGGTTTCCCCTACAGTCCAAAGACATGCAGGCGAGGCTAATTGGTGGCTCTAAATTGACCGTAGGTGTGAGAGAGTATGAATTGTTGTTTCTGTGTCAGCCCTGTGATGACCTGGCGACTTGTCCAGGGTGTACCCCGCCTCTCACCCGTAGTCAGCTGGGATAGGCTCCAGCTTGCCTGCGACCCTGTAGAACAGGATAAAGCGGCTACAGATAATAGATGGATGGATGGTGTGTATATTCTCCTAGATTTGCTGTTGTATTGGGATCGTATCAGAAGAGTAAAATACAGGGACAGGTTTGAATTCATTTTAAAGCACAATACAAACTAAACACAATCTGGTGTTGGAGGCGAGATGAAGGAGGAGGAGGAGGAGGAGGGGGGGGGTTCAAACTTAAAGTTCAGTGCGCCATTACAGCTGTTCGCAACGCGCGTGCGCACACACACTTCCTGCAGACTGACTGACTGGCACTGCTGTTTAAACAAATGCCGGACACATGTTGCAGACTATTACAAACGACTGTGTGTCGTAGAGTTTTATTCTTAGACTCTTTCTCGGTACATTTTTTTATACAGAGTGTTACTCTTCCTCCCCCCACATGTCCATGAGGTGCTCACTTCCACAGAAACACGAGCTGAGCTACACACGGTCCGGGCTCATACAAGTAGACATTATAAAACTGCCAAGTTACAATAAACACACCTAAGAAATACAGAATATTTACCTACTTGGCCAACAAACGCTTAACTAGAGGCTTAGCGCGATGTTACTTCATGTTTTGCAACTTTTCTCTTGCACTTTCTGTCCCAAAGAACACAAGACTGAAATGTTGAGCTAGCCGGCTAACTAGCTAACATAACTTCTTAACTCTAAATTTATAAGCCGTGTTACACCTCTAAGTACTGAGTAATATTACAGGACTGCAGAAGCTAACATTACTCAATTTATCTCCTACCTTCAAAACAACCTGGTAAAAATATCTTCAGGCCGAGAAATGACTTGAAGTTTCCCTTTTTGCCTCTTGAAAGAACACACGCACGCGACGCCTTTTCTTCATTTATTCCTTGAACTTGATGTGAGATAAAAGCGCACTCTGCCCCCTGGGGCTGCGGAGGGAAATTACCACCATTTCTTCCAAGCAGTTCCACTGTTTCGAGTTTGGAAGACATTTAACTCAAGATGTTTATTTGTCATATACACAATAACAGACACAGCGGTTTATTATTGGGTAATGAAATTCTTATTTTGCAACTGCCCGACCAAACTATGCTTACCAATATAAAAAGAAATATATAATATATAAAATATGAAATATAAAATATAAAGTGCATATCTCATCTCATCTCATCATCTCTAGCCGCTTTATCCTGTTCTACAGGGCCGCAGGCAAGCTGGAGCCTATCCCAGCTGACTACGGGCGAAAGGCGGGGTACACCCTGGACAAGTCGCCAGGTCATCACAGGGCTGACACATAGACACAGACAACCATTCACACTCACATTCACACCTACGGTCAATTTAGAGTCACCAGTTAACCTAACCTGCATGTCTTTGGACTGTGGGGGAAACCGGAGCACCCGGAGGAAACCCACGTGGACACGGGGAGAACATGCAAACTCCACACAGAAAGGCCCTCGCCGGCCACGGGGCTCGAACCCGGACCTTCTTGCTGTGAGGCGACAGCGCTAACCACTACACCACCGTGCCGCCCTTAAAGTGCATATGGAATGCAAAATATAAAGGTAGAGTGAAAAATGAAGATAACATTTAAAAAAAAAGAGGCAAACAAACAATGTGCAAACATAGAGGTAGATATACTGTGCAATGTCTTAAAATTTTTTTGATGAATTAATGACTTGAATTAATGACTGGTTTACAGCTCCTAACATTGTTATTTCACTATTATTTTCATTGTGAACAGTAAACAGGCTATTACACATGTGTGCATTGTGGTTATGATTAAAATGGCGTTTTGAGAGAGAGAGAGGGGGAGAGACAGAAAGAAGCAGCTAATGTATTGAGTAAAATGCCCATGGAATAAAATATCATCATACCATGTGAATGCATAATGCTACTCCTGTTAAATTCAGTTTTCCCAGAAGACAGTGTGAGGTGGTCAAACTGGTAGGCTAGTTATGAGAAACCATTCCATGAAACAGTCTTCCATTATATTATTTTCCAGCTTCCTTATTACTGACTAAATTGATCAATAATGCATACATGTCAACCTATACGGATAATGCATACACGTCAACCTATACAGAATGTCCGTATTTTATACGGATTTGATTCAATAAACGTAGTATACGGGCGTACAAATAAAGTTATATGGATTCTTTAAAAAAACCAATATTTATTTAGAGCTATAATCAATTTCCATGATGATAAAAGAGCGCATAACATTTACAAACGTCCTGTACACCACAGAAAGCACAAACAGCCAGTAAAGAGTTTTATGAAATCGCGTGTTATCTTGTGGTAGCGAGACTTCATTCCACTTTTGATCATGTGCACACCGCATTGCGAGCATCCCGCCAACCGGGAAGTAACATTTTGTTTGAAATGCGTATTTCCACCTGAGCGACTTTCACTAGCGACTGAAAAGATTCTGAATGGGCACTCCTGCAAGATCAACACAGACACTTGCTGTGACATGCAGCCTCGTGAGGTATTGGTGCAGAGTGCTAAAAAAAGCTGTCATGGAGTACAATTCAGAACATTAGAGTGACACTTTGTGTTTTTGTCAAACATTGGAGCTTTGTATTCATTCTGAAGGTTTATTGTTATTAATATTGAATAAAAAGTAACTTGGATATATCACTGTTAATTATCATTCAAATTTTAGGTAAATTATTTTAATTTGCATCTTATAAAGATTTTATAAGGGAAATACGGATTTTGGAGGTTGGTTATACAGGTTTGATTGACCAAAGGTTGACATGTATGATAATGTCTGAGATTTTCTTAAAAATAACTTGTCTACAATTTACTTGCATTATTAGCACTAATTACCAGCAGTTAGTACTTACCAGTCCAAAGACATGGAGCAGCCATGGCCTGAAGTGCCCTTGAGCAAGGCACCTAACCCCCCAACTGCTCCGGGTACGTGCACGTGTGGGTTCAATGCAGAGGAGGCATTTCACTGTGCTTAAGTCTATGTGTGATAAATAAAGGCTTCTTGTTTTGTCTTACCAGCTGGCAAAGACAATCTACCAGTTTGAGAAGCTCAGTTCTGTGTTTTGGCAGCTGGTCAGTTAAGCCGGCTTTATCAACAGGGGTGTGTCAGTGATTTGGTCTGTTCACTGCCCTCAGACCTTTTTAATATCACTTTAATGTGGTGTTTTAATTACTTTGCACATTTTGCAGTACATCAATGCAGAGGTTCCCAACCCTGGTCCTGGAATATCCACCGTCCTACACATTTTAGTGTTTTCCCCGCAACATGTATAATTCATCTAATCAGTTAAATACAGTCCTTCCCTAGTTTAAGTGGAGGAGTGCAGGAAAAACACTAAAATGTACAGTGCATGGAGCACTTCATTATAAGGGTTGGAAACCTGTGGATTAGGCTGATTTTTGACAATTGTTGACACTGCATTTTAGTCCTTTTCTTTTTTATAAAACAGTTTATACCAAGCCAGACTATTAGTCCAGAGAAAACCCATGCAGATATAAGAACATGTGAAACGCACAGTCAGTAACCAAAGCTTTGGATCGAACCCTGGGACCCCAGAGCCATGAGGTGGCAACACTACCTGCTGTACCACCATGACATTTCTGTAGTAATACTGAGTGGACTGCGTCTGATTCATCAGGATCATCATGCAAAGACATCAAAACACACCAATAATGGCAGCAGAAAAATCCCACCTCATGCACCTCAAACACTAATAGGAGATAGGATTTCTTCTGATACAGCAAACATACCTCATATCTTAGATTTCTTCCGCTACGTCGTTCCATTTGTGAGAAATTACAGACTCTGCTGGACAAGTGGGTTTTGATCAGGTGTGATCTCAACCCCAAAACAATCTCTGGTTCCTTTCTTCTATTCTTTAAGGCTGAAAAGCTGTTACTGCAAATATCCCAGTCACAAAGAGTAGTCTGGCCTTACTTTCACCAGGATATTAAAGGCAAACAAAACCCCAAAAATAAACTCCTTTATACGGACATATCCATACAAAACTTGCTCACATGTTCATATTTGTACCCATATACTGTGTTTTAAAAGTAAAACAATGTCCCTGAGCACTGCCATCTTACTCTCTGTGGTTCAAATATCACACTGAGTACAAATCGTGACGTCACCTACTCTCCACATGACTTACCGAGGCTAGAAGATTTAGGACAATTAACTTATACATTGTTGTGAACAACCCTAAAAAGTGTCAAGTGTTTGGGTGTGAAAATAAGTCCAATCATTGATCATTTTATGTGACATGCTTTTGTTGTTTGTATTCACTGGGAGAAAAAAAACCCCACAATCTGGCAAGAATCACATTGCTATGGCAACAGGATTATTTACTAGTATGTGTCAGTACTGTGTATGCGTTTATTTAGCCGAATGAGATTTATACGTCATAAAAGTGAAGTCAGTTGATTTGCGGATTTTGTTGCCAGTAAAAATCATACGGTTACAGAAAATTTCTGATCAGAGTTGTAGAATTAGGAACCTTGATTTGTCACATACATTACAGCCCGGTGAACTTTCTCTGCATTTAACCTTGCTGAAGCAGTGCACACCCTTCAGAGCGTGCGCACGCGAGAGAGAGCAAGAGAGAGCGCGCAGTGGCGCCTGGCGATTTTTTTTTTTAAGAATTAGAAACCTTTATTTGATGGCTCTGTGTAACAAAGATAAACAGTGTTCTAGGGTGCCATTAACATCATGGCCAGATATCTGGTTTCAGTGCAAATGGTTGCAGCCAGGTAAGCCTATTTTTAGCAATAACTTAAAATGGATAAATTGTTAAAGTTTTATTTTTAAATTTAAATGTGCAGAGGGAACATCAGTGCACTTGCTGTGATTGGCGAACATCATTTATCTTTGGTTTTTTTTTTTTACTTTAATCAAATTAGGAACTTTATCAAATCATAGGTTGAGTCATGGGAGCAGACTGAAAGGGTTAAAAAAAAACATTTCTGCAGATGGGTGACAATTCTTGTTTGAGAGATATACCTGTATATTGTAATGGTTTTAGGTGATCTGGTTCAGGCTGATTGTTGAATCCAAGGTGCTTTTCTCATTTACCTACTGCTCACTACTGCTGCTACTGTAATGAGATTCACTTTTTTTTTTTTTTACCAAGTTCAAACTGTCTGTTTTGCTACACAACTGACTTGACTTCACTCCACTGACAATGAATTTTCACTAACTGAAAATGACCCTTCATAAACAATGTAATAGTCATTCATTCATTCAGCTTCAGTAGCCATTTTATCCTGGTCAGGGAGTGACTGGAATAAACCGTGGATAAGGCACCAGTCCATTTGCAGGGCATCATGTACGCACACACCAATCCATCTCATGTGTTTGGCAGGTAGGAAGAGTCCAGCGATCCTGGAGACAAGAGTGCTCTGAGAGCACAATATCCCCCGCTGGCAACTATATCATGAAATTGCCAAAGTACAAGTTTGGTCATCAAGGGCCATAACTGGTAAACCGTGACTGAACTGAATGAAATTACAATAGGCACATTACCGACGTATAGCAAAGAATCCTGTAAAGTTTCATGAAATTCCTCCAAAAATTGTGAGAGGGGCTGATTTCAGAAGGTGACTACTCTTCCCAGGATGGACAGACAGACATCGCCACGACATAATCCCCCTTCGGGCCTTTTGGCCAGCAGGGGATAAAAACCCATGCATGGGTGGAACATGTGAAACTCCTGGAGCTGTGAGGCAGCAATGCCACCTGCTACACCATGCTGAGCTGTGTGTACACCTGTTCCATCATATTTTTGCTGAGGAAAAACTACACCAGAAATTAGACCAGAAACTATTTGTAAGCATTTAATTTAGATTTATAGGTGACATCTAAACAGAAAAATACTGTCAGTTCCTAAACATTCACACAGTCAAATTAAAAACCAAAACAAAAGGAGCTTTGACGCATTGGATAAAACGCTAATATTTTTGTGCTTAAAAAAATAGCAACCTATATTAAATTTTATAATATTTAAAATACAATTCCAAATAAAGGAAGGCAAGATATACACAACAGTTAGTTTTAATCTAAATAATAGATCTGTACAGCAGAGCATGTTATAGCATTCCACTGGCCACAGACATTTAAAAGGAAGAAGAAAAGGAGAAAACTAATATCAAAGCTGAAATAATTCCCCTGGAAATTATAAAAACACCAACAAATTTATTCATAGTGCTGGATCAGTACTCCACCTGTTCACTCTGGCTTCAAATTGAATTCAAAAGTCTAAATAAGAATAATTTATTGTTATTTAGACAAGTATGCAGTCCTAACCTTCAGACATACCGGTATGATTGAGCTTGTACTTTAATTGAAATGATTCGGCTCCATTTAGTAAAAAGGGAAATATTGTAGTTATATTTTTAGATTAAAATCATATGAAATGCTCACAGATTAAAACTCCAAAATAAAGGAAAAGGCCATCTCCCCCCCTTTTCTAAGAATAAGCTGCAAAGGAAGGGAAAGTGTAAGCAAGAAAGGCATAAACAAGCATGGCCATTTCACACAAGCATAATAATGCATCATAAAACCTTGTGCTTTACAGTTCCTAATAGTTAAATTTAAAAGATTCAGCCTAAGAGAAAATTACAACACTATACACACACACACACACAATATTCCTGTTTGTCCATGCAAAGTCCATCTGTACACAACTCCGCTCAGGCCACCATCAGAATCTAAATTATTTATTATTTCTTAATACTATTGTGTGTTATGGTTTATACATTTCCCTAAAAGGAAAGAAACTGAATATGTAAGCATGATGGTCACTCGTGACCTTCCTTTCCCCTTGAGGACAGACCCATGCTGCTAAAGGGGATCTCGGTTCCTGAGAGATGTTCTCCTGATGGCACACACGCTGTATATCCATTTTTGAGGCTCCTTCATTAGTGCTCTGGTTGGCACATGTCCGTCTCCCTCCAACATCAGGGAGAAATACTGAATTGTTCCAGTTCTCAGCCCTCCCATCGGTCATATTTACACGACGGCAGATGACTGAAGAAAAGTTCTCCATTTGTTCCCAGTATCTGTACAGTACATTCACTGAAGGGCAGTTTGTCAAGGAGCACAAACAGCCTGAAGTTCCTTTACTACACACACATCTGCGCCCCCCCCCACAGACAGACAGACAGACAGACAGACAGACAGACACACCCCTGCTCCCACCCCCACCCTTTCTCTCCCTGCCACCAGTGCTCAAGTGCTTCACTTTCCAGTCATTGGAAGATGTTATGGACGATGAAACCTGGGGGGGTGGGGGTGTAATAATAGTTTTATATATTTTATATATATAAAAATCAGAAGAAATATTTTAAAAACCATACTGCAACTAAATAACGAAAATGATTATCTTGTGTATTGTTTACCTTGTATAAATTCTACTTTCTTCATGTACTTCCATCTCAGAGCTTTTGAACTCATTGAGTTCCTTTCGTATTGCAGCCTAGATAAGGGCAGTAAGGCAGGAAGGTTAAACAGGGAAACAGACACGCACAGTGGTGGTAATGTACACTTTTATATAGCTGAAGTAGCAAATAACTTGTGGCTTTACCTTGTCAGCGGGTGTGAGTTTGGTCCATGGTTTGTCAGCACGACGGTCATAGTCTTGGGCGTGTGTGACCTCCACGTACTCGTGGAAGCGCAGGATCTTTCTGGCCTGTAACTCGGCAACTGTTGGCCTCTGACTTAACTAAAGAGGGGAGAACAAGAATCGTTTTCTGAAAAACCACAAGGGTTACTGAGATACATGATATTCGACTACAATTATGCAGAAAGCGAGTGTGTATAAATAAAGGTTAGGATGGAAAGCTAGGGTATTTGACTGATGTGAGAATTTACGATGAGACGACTGCAGGGTAAATATTTGGAAGGATCATTTGTGAACAGAGGCCAATACAGTACTGGGAAACATGCAACAACCCCAGTTGAAGTGCCTTAAAGGCCCAAACAAACAAAATTGTGTGCTGAGCTCTTCTTTGTTGTTTTTGTCGGTGCATGATAAAATAATAAAAGTTATGTAGTGAAAAATAATAATAATATTCTGGTTCATAAGTAAGAAAGAGGCTCAAGATTTCAGATGCTTAATAAAGTGAGATAATGATGCTTTATACCACCCACAGCATAGTTAACGTCAATTCTGATTGCACAAGTGTTGATTCATTTTCTGTAACAGTACAGCTCAGTCGTGCCAGCTGCAAGGAAACTCAAGTTAATATTAATTGCGCTCATGTTACTATCTTGCGTGCTGTGGCGATCACTACTTTGGTTAAGCTTTATCTAAGGAGGATGTATGTTTATGGAAGGAGGCATTTATGTAAATGCTATTTCTTCAGGTTTTCTGCCATTGGAAAGACTTCAGGCCAGAGGACTTTGCACTCTGCTACAGTGCTCAGCGTAAATGAGTGCACCCCCTTTGAAAAGTAACATTTTAAACAATATCTCAATGAACACAAACAATTTCCAAAATGTTGACAAGACAAAGTTTAATATAACATCTGTTTAACTTAATGTGAAAGTAAGGCTAATAATATAATTTAGATTACACATTTTTCAGTTTTACTCAAAATTAACGTGGTGCAAAAATGAGTACACCCCACAACAAAAACTACTACATCTAGTACTTTGTATGGCCTCCATGATTTTTAATGACAGCACCAAGTCTTCTAGGCATGAAATGAGCAAGTTGGCGATATTTCACAACATCAATCTTTTTCCATTTTTCAACAATGACCTCTTTTAGTGACTGGATGCTGGATGGAGAGTGATGCTCAACTTGTCTCTTCAGAATTCCCCAAAGAAAATAATTTCTTTCCACCACAAAGGTGAAGGCTACAAGAAGATCAGCAAAGCTTTACTTATCAGTCAGAATACTGTAGCAAAAGTGGTACAAAAATTTAAGAAAGATGGAACTGCAACCATCTCACAGAGATGTCCAGATCGTCCATAGAAGTTAACACCTCGACAGGAGCGTCTTCTGATGAGAAGGGTTGAAGAAAATCAGCATGCAAGTAGAAAGAAGTAGAAAGCCAAACTGGGGTGACTATTTCCCATGACACAATACGGCGTACACTGCAGAGGAATGGCATGCATGGATGCCGTCCACGAAAGAAGCCTCTTCTAAAGCCCAGGCACAAAAAAGCCCGCCTAGAGTTTGCCAGGGCCCATGCTGACAAAGATGAAGACTACTGGGACTCCATACTCTGGAGTGATGAGACCAAGATAAATGTTTTTGGAACTGATGGCTTCAAAACTATATGGCGTCGCAAAGGTGAGGAATACAAAGAAAAATGCCTGGTGCCTACAGTGAAACATGGTGGTGGCAGTGTCCTTATGTGGGGCTGCATGAGTGCTGCTGGTGTCGGGGAGCTGCATTTCATTGATGGCATCATGAATTCACAGATGTATTGCTCTATACTGAAAGACAAGATGCTACCATCACTCTGTGCCCTTGGTCGTCGTGCAATTTTCCGACGTGACAATGATCCTAAACACACATCTAAGGCCACTGTTGGATTTCTGAAGAAGAACAGGGTGAAAGTGATTCAGTGGCCAAGTATGCCTCCTGATCTGAACCCAATCGAACACCTATGGGGAATTCTGAAGAGACAAGTTGAGCATCACTCTCCATCCAGCATCCAGTCACTAAAAGAGGTCATTGTTGAAGAATGGAAAAAGATTGATGTTGCAAAATGTCGCCAACTTGTTCATTTCATGCCTAGAAGACTTGGTGCTGTCATTAAAAATCATGGAGGCCACACAAAGTACTAGATGTAGTAGTTTTTGTTGTGGGGCGTACTCGTTTTTGCACCACCCTAATTTGAGTAAAACTGAAAAATGTGTAATCTAAGTTTATATTATTAACCTTACAAGTTAAACAGATGTTATATTAAATTTTGTCTTTTCAACATTTTGGAAATTGTGTGTGTTCATTGAGATATTGTTTAAAATGTTACTTTTCAAAGGGGGTGTAATCATTTACGCTCAGCACTGTATTTGCCAGTAACATGACAGACTATTTTTTTAATTAATTTATTTATTTTACTTAAGAGACAACCAAAAAAAAAAAAAAAAAGAGGGAGTTGTGAGGGAACAACTGTTTATAGATGTTATAATTAAGTGATAACAGGAGCTAACATATCTCATACAGATTTCAACATTAAATGTAAATATAAATGGATTAAAAAATGTATGGCATGACTTACAGTAACAAAAAAAAAAAAAAATCATTGACAAATGCATGTGGTACAAGAGGAATAAAAAGCACATTTGGGTGTCAGGTGTGCTTCTGTAGGAAAACGATCAACCCTGGGCCACAACACATCCCATCATCGAATGTTTTTCTATAACAGCATGCCATATTGGGTTTTATTCCTTACATATTCCTCATTGTGTTTAGGGTTAAATGAAGTGCTGTGGCTTCCAGAACATACATGAGAAAGAAAATATTAAGGTAATGCTAGCTGAATAATTCTGTCAACTTGTAAGTAGGAATAAACAAACAATAAAAAGCACCCAATTTTAAAATTAAACACATTTGCTGTATTTTACCTTTCTGGTGAGCCTGCGTTTGATCTCCCGAACTTCTGCCTGTCGATCAGCTTCGTTTTTGGCTGGAGAAGGAGATATGTAGAAATAGAGAGATCATTACAAATAATTATGACCAAATTATCCACAAGAATGATGTATTGACAATTAAGATTATTTTTTCAAGCCACTGTTATTTATACAGCACATTTAAAAGATGTTTGTTTGCTTGTGTGCCACTGTTGAACTAAACCTACTTGCTCTGCAGTATGACTTTCAGTGTAAACAGTACAAATGAGGAGCAGAACAAGACCACACTGTAGGACGTTTAGAGAGAGGGAGAGAAAAAAAAAAGAAAGCAAGAAAAGGGAGAGGAGAGAGCTTGAAGCTGGCAATAGTAGGAAATTGCTTACGCTGTAGAATGTTTCTCTGTTCCAGCTCCTCAGCAGTGGGCCTCTGGCTCAGTCGTCTTTAGACAAACAGAAACATTACCTTAACAAAGCTATTTAAGGACACATTTATTCTCTTTCTCAGTTGGTGTGTATAAATGAATCAAGTCCGTCTCCCACTAGTACCTGGAAGAAACCCTGCATTTAGATACGGTACTCAACACAGTGTGTGTGTGTGTGTGTGTGTGTGTGTAAAAAAAAAAAAATTTCAAGAGAGAGCATGAGGACCGACCAGTACCGTGTAAGTGCTGTGCCAATCTGTGTGCGGATGGCCTCCCACTGCTCTTTGCTCTGCCATGACAGACCCGTGTACTCCATTCTGGTCTGCCTCTCAGGAGCTTGTCTGTCTGGGGCTGAGGGCCGACTACTCAGCTTCAGAGCCAAAGTGTCCTTCCTCTTCACCCTGCTGGCCAGATTACCTGCACATGTGCACGCACACACACACAGAGTTAAAAACAACCTATCACTTTTCAAATTTTTTCAATTTCTTCCTCCACGGAGGTATGTATACTTTATATACAAAAAGACGACACAATCGATCTGCAGTTTAAAGGGACCAGACACTCTTCACATACTCGGTGGACTTTCTTCCTCTTCATCCGATTCCTCCTCTTTGTAAAGCACAGGGCCATCTGAATCGCTCTCATCAGCCTGCTGATCTTCTTCCCTTTCCTCTTCCTCACTGCTATCTGATCCCTCTGGCATGATTCGGATATTTACATCACCCACGAGGCACCTGCGGCTGCGAGGCTCCAGCTCTGGCTGAGTTTGAGGGGGAGGCAGATGTTCAGGAGGTGGCTCGTCGTCTTCATCCTCTTCCTCCTCCTCTTCCTCCTCCTCCTCCTCTTCTTCTTCTTCTTCATCTTCTTCCTCTTCGTCAGAGTAGTCATCTTCAGCCCTGAGAGGTGGGGTGAAGGGAGGACGTGTAATTGAATAACATTTTAAAATAGGTCATCAAAAAAACAAAACAAAAACACCCACCCATATGCAGCTACAGGTTTGGAAAGCTTCAATCAAGTAGTTTATAATTTCATCATGCATTATTCAAAATATACCAGTGCTGATGAGTTACTCAGTTGTGTCTGCTTATATAAAATAACACAGTAAAACCGTACGTGCTAAAGGCGGCAACTGGACTTGCTTGAAATTCTTGAAGACGTTTCACCTCTCATCCGAAAGGCTTCTTCAGTTCTGTCTGACTAGTGGACCAAAAGCAACCCCATGGGGTCCACGACTCATGTGACCTCAACGACTCTCCTTAGGTTTGCTTTTGGTCCACTAGAGGATAAACACCTGGAACTCCCCATTAGTCAGACAGAACTGAAGAAGCCTTTCAGATGAGAGGTGAAACGTCTTCAAGAACTTCAAGCAAGTCCAGTTGCCTTCTTTAGCACCTATGGTTTACAATGACCTGGATGACTGAGAACCTTCACAGACAGGCTGTACAGTAGTTTGTCTTCAAGGCATTTTTGGAAGAAGCCTCCAGCATCAGCATTTTGTAAAGCTGTAGCTAAATTTTCCGACATGGGAAAATCTTCAAGACAGGGGTTTACAGTTTCTTAACCTGATGAGCTCAATTATTTTCATCTTACTAAATTCAAGAGAGCGGTGGAAGGCTAGTGAAGGTAATAAGAGTGCTCAGAGAGCACAATATCCCTCACTGGCAATGATATCTATGCTCTAAATGCTTAATACACCCTCATGAAATTGCCGAAGTACAAGTTTGGTAATCAATGGCCATAACTCTGGTGAAATGTGACCGAATTGAATGAAATTGTAACATAAGCAATATAGACATATACCAAAGCCTTTTGCAAAGTTTCAGAAAATTCCTGCAAAAAACTGAGAGAGGAGTTGATTTCAGAAGACGAGCGCACATTCATGAAGTACAAGTTTGGTAACCAAGGGCCATAACTTTGGCAAAATGCAACGGAATTGAACAAAATTGCAATATGTGCATTTCTGACATATTAAAAAAAGCATCCTGTCAAGTTTCATGAAATTCCTCCAAAAACTGTGAGGAGTTGATTTCAGAAGGTGAGTACCCTTCCTGGGACAGACAGATAGACGGACGGTCATCGCCACGACATAATCCCCCTTCGGGTCTTTCAGCCAGCGGGGGATTTAAAAAAAAAAAAGAGCAAACGTTAAATATAATTAACAAGCAACACATTATTTAATTTTTTTTAAATTATAATTCACAAACTGCTATGGTATAAACGGAATAAAGCATTTCTGGACATATTTTAATAGGAAAGCAAATCAGCTGTGTCAAGTTGCATCCCAATACCATGTTGTTGACCATTTTCCTAACTCGGCACACCCAGTCATATTTTACATAATTCATACAATGATCGTTTCTCTAATTGACACAAGTTACTCGTTTCTGTACACTTAATGAGAAATGCTGGGATTGAAACATTGTTAGTGTTGGGTACATACATTTTTAAAGGCTGGATGGTGACTGGCAGCGGGCGAGATCCTTGGTATTCTGGAGGGGTTTCAAACAGCAGTGAATGGGCACGGTGGGAAGCATCCAGATGAGGGAGGGCAGCTCCAGGGCTTATCAGTGCCCGCTGAATCATGATGTGCAGGGGCACTGGGGCTTGACGAGTAGGCAGCTCTTCCTGCGGGCTAGGAGGGTCAAAATGGACAGGTAGTGGGTCGGGGAGAGGATGAGGGTAGGAGTGTTGGTGGAGAAGCTGGTGGGGGTGTCCTCGAGGAGGGGAAGGTGGGATGTGTGTAGGGAGAGGTGGGGACGGTGGAGGCGGGGGCAGTGGGAACCCTCCTGGGATGTTTGCCCTGTCCTCAAGAGACAGTATAGAAGGCAGCGAGGAGAGGGGAAGGGCGGTGTTGTCAGTGTGGCGCTTTGTGACTGGTGTGGTTCTCTTGGGGGGCATAGGTGGCGATGGCTTAGCTGGAGCTGGGTTGGCATTTCCTACAACCTGTGAGAGTTCAGCTGGAGAAGACAGAGGATTATAAGTCACGATCAGTCTCAGTTTTTCAGAGCTAATTTTACCAATCATTCATATCAGGAGGCCATACTTGTACAAAGTCAAGGTTAGTGCAACATTACAAATCTGACATCCCCAGTTGTTACAAGGCCTTGTAATTTTCACATCATCATCAACCACAAATTATATTTCAGAAGGATACACACGTAAAGCATTAAAACTACATAGTTTCACATGCTTAGAAGCAGTAACAAGAACTACATCCAGGGTTTGTCATACTGTACATGTCCATGTGGCAGAACAAACTGCACATTGAACTGCCACAGGTACGGCACAAGGCAGAGCTGCTCCATGTACAGATGATCTCAGAACAGCTGGCAAATGCACAGAAAGCCACAGCCAGAGAAACTAGGCTTAATGGAGTAACTGCATGCATACATTTGAAATCTTTTCACTGTTAAACCCAGGGACAGTATTTGAGGTGAACAGGTTTTCAACTTCGGCTGAATTCTCAGCTTAATCAAAATTATCCGCTGTCTTTCAGCATGCGGTGCATTCAATTAGATTTACGTACTATTCTGTAATCTCATTTCAGCCAATTGAACAGATGATCCAAAAAGATGGCGGCCACAGTTTTGTGGTGTCGACAGGTCAGGTTACGGCAATAGGACTTCTTTCAACGCCATTTAAGATTGTTAATGGCACAGCATGCCCGTTTACTGCTAATCTAGTCCTATAAAAGCATGCATTTTAACAGGAAGCAGAGAAAATGTGTGTGTGTGTGTGTGTGAGAGAGAGAGAGAAAATGAATATACGGCATTCTAGCCACTCCATGTTAGTCCAGCATCCCAGCCAGAACTACAAGAGCATATGGTGGCAAGGGTGAAGAAGACGATGCCAGCACACATTCAGCAGATGGATAGGGCATGAAAAAAAATTAAGGCAGCATTGCTGTGGTTCCAGGCATGGCCTTGCTGTTACCTGTGCGCCCACCTCCTGCCCGACGGCATAAGTACACGGGCAGAGACAGGTAGACATCATAGTCAGCCTCACGCTTCCAGCAGGACCAGTAGAGGGGAAAGGGGTCACCCCCTTGAAGGGTGGAAGCTGACAGGGGTAAGAAACCATCCCAGAGGAATCAAACACCACACATAATTATGACCAAACCATCCATCGAAACTGTACAGTTTGGCAATGTCAAGGTAAATGAGAAGTACAAGCAGTAGCCTAAAATGCGCTGAAGCAAGAGAACGTAAGCTGAACAAGGCACTTAATTTAGGAAAAACTGGGTCATTTTGCTGTAATGACGTTACAGCAATGAAGAAACCAGGCAACCACAGAAAACTCTAGGTTCCAGCATTCAAACAGGTCCAGCACAGACCAGCTCATCTCTCATGAACACGCAATGCTTCAGCTGACCTGCAGGAGGCAGTGTAGACACAGCCGGTCCACATTTGAAGTGCTCTCAGGGATGACAAATAAAGCATACATCAATAATAAAAATCAACACACTGCATTGAAAGCACACCAGCATATTATATTTAAAATCTCATTAAGTTTTTCCTACTTTTAGATATACAGGTACAACAGTCATTTTAGAGTTCCTGTGAACCAAGCTGTAGTGTTACATGCTGCACCGTCCTGAAGAATCAACATTTTATTTCATTGTATAGGAGTTATACAAGAGGAATGACAAACCCACTTGATACTGAAAATATAGCCCCCTTCCCATATTTAGTCTATAAACTATAGTCAATACAATACAAAACACCCAAAACCAATTACAGTACGAATCTAAACTACCAATTTCACAGCACGAATGTAAAGAACTGAAGTTCTAGCACCAAAGAGCATTAGTGACCTAAGAAGCTTAAATTCTCAGATCCTCTTAAAGCTTGCACCGGTCTCGAGGCGACATGAGGCAAGTATCAACTTTGATACAAATGCACAAAATTATCCAACACGTGCACGTGACAAACTTTCAGCAATTCCATTATACAAGTTGCACACTAAATACTAATTATGTACAGGTTATACACAGAACTTTGAGGCTCAGCACATATTTAACACACTAGCCTCACAGCCTAAAATGATCAGCATTCCCCATAACCAGGGAAAAACACTTATCCAACATAGTAACAAACAAAAACAACAACGACTGCATCACTGCAGCAGACAGCTGCCTGCCAAGCCTGGAGTCATTAGAGATAATGCTGCACGAGAGAAGAAGGATGCCAAGGAAGAAATGTTCTTGAGACTCATTTACAATGCTTTCCTAGACATAAAAAAAAAAAAAACCTTGAACATGCTGAGACAAAGATAAATGTGTTTCTTATTCTGACACTCCTAGACAACAAGAATGAAAGCATGTAACATCTGCTGTTTGGGGTCATGTGAGAAAAGCAGGAAGCAGGAGGAAGCGCTCACCCAGCATGGCAGTGTTGGTGGTGCGGTTGACTGGTTTGGGTGGAGGGAGTGGGGGCTGCCTAGCAGGCTGTGTTGGCATTGGCCCTTGGGTGGAGGATTGGGTGGAGGAGGATGCCAGGGGCATGCTGGCCACAGCAGATGAGGCAGTCCGCAGGGTCTTTGTGGCTGCGCTGGGGATGGAGGATGACGGAGAGTTGGAGGAGCCAGAGGAGGAGAATGAGGCTGCAGGGCTGTGGATGGGTGTGTGGGGCAAGGCCTCAGTGCCAGGCTCTGTGGTGGAGCTCAACAGCCATTTAGGGGCCACAACAGGCTGCTTAGGGGGCAATGGCTCTCGCAGTGTGTCCCTCAGAGCCTCGGGGTCAGGAACATAGTGACTGCTGTCGGATTCTGAGAGGAATACAAAGAAAAAAAAAAAAAAAAACACTTCTAGTAGCTGTACCTCAGTGGTTAAGTCTTACTACTATTAGACATTGAAAAATGACCTGGATGACCTTCATAGACAAAGAACCACTATGCAAAACAAAAACACCCTGAACTATATTCCTAGTCAATTACTGTCATAAGGATTTAATGTGCGGCACGGTGGTATAGTGGTTAGTGCTGTCGCCTCACAGCAAGAAGGTCCGGGTTCGAGCCCCGTGGCCGGCGAGGGCCTTTCTGTGCGGAGTTTGCATGTTCTCCCCGTGCCCGCGTGGGTTTCCTCCGGGTGCTCCGGTTTCCCCCACAGTCCAAAGACATGCAGGTTAGGTTAACTGGTGACTCTAAATTGAGCGTAGGTGTGAATGTGAGTGTGAATGGTTGTCTGTGTCTATGTGTCAGCCCTGTGATGACCTGGCGACTTGTCCAGGGTGTACCCCGCCTTTCGCCCGTAGTCAGCTGGGATAGACTCCAGCTTGCCTGCGACCCTGTAGAACAGGATAAAGCAGCTAGAGATGATGAGAATGAGAATTTAATGTTAAAGATTTTCCAAAATGATTAAATCAAAGTAATACCCTTCAGCACTGAACACGCACACAAACACACGAGTTTCTCATCTATCTTATCAGGCAATTTGAGTTGGGTTACAAGTTGTATCATTATTCCCATGTTACTCATTGTATGTTTCTTAATCAGCTCGTTGACTGCTCTGGGAGACAAACATGCTGCCATCATTCTCTCTCTGGCTCTCTATCTCACCCCCTTCCACATTATTCCCCCTGTATTTTTCAAAGCTAGCGTTTTAAACGCCGGGTTATCTACAGCCATTTTATCGCAAGACAGACAGCAGAAAAGCAAAACGGGACATCAAAGTTTAGAAATACGTCATGAAATTAATGCACTGCTCTTCTTTTTGGGTTGGTGTACGTTGCTATGATTCATTTTGAAATGAAAATGGGGAAAAACAAGAAATCAGGTTATTTTATTTATTTGTTATGCCATAAAAATATATTTAAAAAAATAGTTAAAATTGTTTATTGGTGTTTAAATTAGCAAAATATAACTCAAATCATGAATACAAAAATGCCCACTGCAGTACATTTCAGCATGGACAGAGTCAACCTGGAAATACAAGCTGTTCCACACGCTCTTTTCTCTGGTTCAGGTGTGGAGTCTGGATACTTAATTCTGTTTACATAAAAGATAATGATAAAAATGGGATCAGCGTGTATAGAAATAAACTTTGGGTGATTAAAAATATCCTTAAGTTGCAGCACCTGGAAAATCCTGCCGATTTTTTTTTTAGCCGCCCTCTTTTACAGTCACCTACTTTCTATATTTAAAAAGCACATAGCGATTCATGTTACCCGTACATCAGGCGCTAACAGCAATCTTTAATCCATCCTCTTCCTAGCTACCCAGTAATTGTTGAGGTCAATTAATCAATTCATTTATTGATTTTAATCTCATGAATCTGAACCGATGAAAGACAATCGAGAAATGCAAGAGCTTTTTTTTTGTAATATTTACTCTCTTAAAGCCAAAAGTTTAAAAAAAAAAAAAAGCTCATTTGCATCCATTTCCCCCCCATTTCGAAATGACCGACTAATAGCATTGGGAACATGCAAATTTACCCCCACAAGTGATGTGTTCATTCTCAAGAATTGAACCGGCAGCAGCATATTTAGAAGGAAGAGAGAGAGAGAGCAAAGCTGAACTATCCCTCTGCATGTTCCTAAATAAGAATCTTAGCTAGAGCAGGACCCAGGGGAGCAGCACCGCTCTCTGCTTCAGCATGGCAGGGAGAAGAGAGGAGGAAACGCTGGTGAGCAAGAGCAGAGAAGAGGAAGTCAGCGTGATGGGGAGAAAGAGAAAGTTGATCTGCCTCACCTCTCCTTCCTCTGCCCTCCTCAGCAGATGAGTGGCGAGGGAGGCTGGGCTTCCAATCGGCCTCAGGACGAGTTCTTCTGCCATCCTCCGATGGGGCTTTGATCAGACCAGGCTTTCTCTCTGCGTCTGTGTGGATTCTGCCGCCATGCTTTATTTCCTCTCCCTGCCAGCCCACACTTGGCTTCCACTCATCTACTGCAGCCCGTCCACCTCTCCAACCCTCATCCTGACTAGTCATAGCCCGTCGCTCTGCATCAGAGGGGTCACGACCCCTGCGCTCTGGATTGATCCTGAACTGCAAATCAGGTGTCGGCCGGACAGGCTCAATACCCCAACTTCCACTTGTGCCCCCTACAGGCAGCGTGTGGCCATTCTTCACATACAGGGGCTTGGACCCATGCGCCTCATCTGCCTCTGCAACAATACATGAAAAACATGGAAATTTAGCTACAAAGCAATAAATCATCATGAAGCCAAGGAGCATCAATATACACTATACTTCAGAAGAGGCTTTATAAGGTTTATTCTATCCACATTCACTGGATATGAGCAATCGCGTGCTCCGATTGGCTACTCTACTACTCGGATATCAGCTTATATACCGTGAGTAGAGAAAAACAAAACAGCAGAGCGTGTTGCTGAAACAACTGAGTATGAAATAAAAACTACTCAAAAACAAAACCCCCAAAATTATCAAGCGTTTAAAAGAAATAAAAAATAGCCCCCCAGCCCCCCCAATCTCTCCTGTTCCACACTCCAACCCAGTCGGTGGCAGTAATGCACCTTTAAGCTGGTTTGCCAACGGCCAAAAATACCCTAAAGACGACAACGTAAACCCCCCAAAAATACAACAAAATATGGAATATAAAGTATTTCATGGTAAGAACATATCTTTATTTTTCAAGAATTATTATAGCATGTTTCACAGATTGCTACTGTCATTTCGCCGGTTTGTTTACATTCGAAGCGGAAATGATTTTGACAGACGTTTTGTATAAAGTTTATATCTATCGGATTTGCAAAAAATAAAAATGCTCTGTTTCTCAAAATCCAGTGAAAGTGGACAGAATAAAACCGTTATTCCACTCAATCTCGTCGTACATGGCTTTTAGCCAACTCGGCTCTCAGCTCATGTATGACTCGATTTCATGGAATAACTAATTACACACACACACACACACACTTTATCTAGACTTCCCTTTTTAATTCAGACTGGAGAAAATCAGAAGCAGTGTTTGAAGATACAAATAAGCCAGAGGCAGTTCATAAGAACAGGTTGTCTGTTTTTCTGATTTGAACTACCGTACGACTAGATAAATGGGCCTCCACAGCAGTGAGTGCATGACTTTCAAAGCTTTTTGCTGTAGGGCACAATCTGCTCCATTTATACTCCGCTGAAGACAAACAATATGTCGTTTCTATCCTCGAAATATGAAGTTAGACCTTCAAACACCTGTCAAAATACACCTTCTTTCTTCATCCGTTTCAGGAACTGCTGAATTTTTATTGTGCCCTAGAGACCAATGGCATAATCGCACACCAGTGACTTACCACCTTCCTTAATTGTTTCTGTGTGTCTCTCTGAATGAGACTGTTAGTCAATAAAGGTGAGATTTAAAGGGCTGATGACACGAACATGACTCTATGCAATTTCTTAAATAAACTATACAACATGGCAAACGTGTTAGATTTCTGTTATAATTACGTGAAAAGAAGCTGTTGTTACGCAAATATCCAACTTTTAATTGCACAGCGCAAGAAAACTGGGTCCGTGGCTCGCGGCCATGTTGTGACGTCAGCGGAAGAACACGCTGCGGTTCACTGGCTGTTCTACTCTGGTTCTACTCAATGGAAATGGCGCATGAAAACGCCGGTGAACTCTCTAGTGCTAGCTCTTCCTCTTCTGGAAGTCTAGAATTGTGTTGATCTCTTCCGAATAGAATCTATGATAGCCTACCCTCTTTACCCTTTGCCTCTCGTTGCTAGGCGGCAGTTACATGAAAGCCGCAAGCTTTCACAAGCAAATACATGACTGATATCACGCCGACTTTATGATTACATTTATGATTATCATGTAGAATCTATAGCTCTACGTACCTTTATCTTATGTCGTTTCACAACACATGTTCTGACAGGAGGACTGTCTTTGGATCCGGCATAGCTACTAGTAGACCCCCTCCGGAATACTGGCAGTGTTGCCAGATTGGGAGGTTTCCCACCCAGTTGGGCGGTTTCAAGTGCATTTTGGTGGGTTTTGAACATATTTTGGGCTGGAAAACTTCAGCAGTATCTGGCAACAGATACTGCTGACGTTTTCCAGCCCAAAATATGCTCAAAACCCACCAAAATGCACTTGAAACCGCCCAACTGGGCGGGAAACCTCCCAATCTGGCAACACTGTGTAGGCACTGCTGATGGTAGTAACACACGTTTGTGCTGAACTGAACACCCAAGAGATTCTTTTAAGCTGGGAAGGGTGTCAAAACAATCCAAATCGAAGTGTTCAGAGCACAGGACGGATGTTGGTGAGGGCTTCCACTTGTCACGCGTGCGCCTGACTTGCTTCACCCACTTCGCATGCAGCTCGGGATCTCTGGGAAACTTGAATAAACTTACCCCATCCTTGTGGGTTTTGGAGCAAAAGCCGGCAACACAACGCGAAGGCATAATATTATATATATATATATATATATATATATATATATATATATATATATATATATATATATAAATAAAATAATGTATAATAATGTATAATAAAAATACTAATAATGATAAACTGAACACCTGTCGCATCAACAACAAACTGGTAAGTTAGGAGGAAGGTTCTTTCGCTGACGTCATATAGCTCCTCCTTCGTCTCCTGGGTGCTGCAGCCCTGTCAAATTTGCCCAAATAGCCGCGTTTATCATCATAACTTGTAAAATAGGCGCCTTCGTGAATTAATATATGGATCATCGGGAATTACTTTTTATGTTATAAAACATTGCCAAAGATGTCAAAAACGTGTCATTAGCACTTTAATGTACATGTGTAGTTCATGCACTAGACATACAGGGACACTCCTAGTTATGTTGAATGCTATCTATATAGTCAATATCAATCCTTTAATAAACACACATACACACACACACACACAGGCTACCATTCTCTGGAAGCTCCTTCAGAACTCCCTGCTCTATCAGCTCCTCCCGTGGTCTTCTCATCGACATCTTTCTTTCCAAAACTATTGGGGGGGAAAAGAAGCATGCACACACACACACGTCCACCTAATTAAACAATGAACTACAGCACACAGTGATTAATTCCATGATATGTTCTCATTGTTATGCTAGTAAAGTCAAGCAGCAGTGATTGTGGGCTCTATTTGTACAGATAAAAATGTAACTTCATTGTGTAACTAATTTAGCTGAATGTAGACAACACTTTCCTGTTCTCACTCATCGCTCTCATTTATGAATGAGAGCTTCACCCAAATATGAACTAAATTCATTGGATTACTGTTTGCTTTATGATCACAAAAATAAGCCCGATGCAATATGAAAAATAAGATTCAGACAATTTTCAAGCCAGAAGTTAGTCTAATAACAATAACAGTGAAAGTGGCATCATCTCAGCAAAGTTTCTCTCATAATAGACAGGAAACAGAATCACATATGGCCTAAAAGATTGATAAAAGGTGCTAAAAACTAAGCACCTTCTGACGTTTCCTTAAACTTCTCACTGCTTTTCTTCTTCCTCCATTTCCAAGGTTTGAAGATTTTGCCCAGCGTCGAGAACTTGCCCTTGCGCTTGGGGGGAGGAGTGCTATCGCCCCCTTCGCTCCCCGTACTATTGTGCTGGTTGCTGCTTTCATCATCTGGAAGGAAAGTACAGGAGCAGAGATGGGTCACATTAAACCTGGATCACCAAACTGATACCAAGACGCTTTAATAGCACATTGAAGACTCGGACTACCACTTCAGCAAAGATGTGAAAGAATTTCTATAACTAGGTAAGACATGGTCAGATCAAGTGTGATCATCTCATCTCATTATCTGTAGCCGCTTTATCCTGTTCTACAGGGTCGCAGGCAAGCTGGAGCCTATCCCAGCGGACTACGGGCGAAAGGCGGGGTACACCCTGGACAAGTCGCCAGGTCATCACAGGGCTGACACATAGACACAGACAACCATTCACACCTACGGTCAATTTAGAGTCAAGTGTGATCATGTTAAAAAAAAAAAAAAAAAAAAAAAAAATCACAGCAGCACTGGACAAAATGCACAGAAATGGACCGTGAGCACTGAGTGAATGTGCACACATGCACGTCTTCCTCTCCTTGTGAAGACCTTTATTAATTACTAATGCTCACCTGAATCTCACCTGGAGGTAACCAAAGAGAAACCTTTTGGCTGCAAGGTTTTTAAAAATAAAATCTATTTTTGTGTTAAACAAAATTCACTCGTGGCAACCAGCCAATAATCCCCAAAATTAATATGGTTAGATATTTGGTCCCCACCAAGCTATGAAAACTTGCCCACATGCGTGCACACATGGCTTCAGTTCATTTCAAACAAAAATTGATTATGCTTGTCAGAAGGGCTGTTGTTTTAAACTCAAAGGCAGTATTTTAAACATGGTTGTTGTTTAAAACACAGCAGTGTTTCCTGGCAGCTGTAGTCAGAGGCAAACAGCCCCCTACACAGAGCCTCAGTTATTTGACCAGTGGCTGCCACTTCACAACTCCAAGAACTCGCATTCCTCTCACTGATAGGATTGTCAAAAGGTTCACACACACATACTAGCTGGACCAATCACCTAGTCTAATCCATTCTGTATTGAGTGTTTATGAACTTCACAATCAGATTAAAAAAAAGACATGCACAATATGTCCGATGCTAATACAGTACGCACCATTCTATTTAACTCCGAGAAAGAACAGATTAGCATTGATTGTTTACCTACTCAAGCCATTATGTGATGCTAAAAGAGATGATTTAAAAGGGACAGTTCAGTGCAAAACAATTTATATATAAAGTAAAAAAAAAAAAAACCCTCTCTCCTCATTCCAAATGTATGTGGTCAGGAAATCGTTTGGTAACCGACAGTTGTAGCTTTAGTTTTGCATGAATGTGGCCAATACAGTTTTGCCGTAAATACAGGCCCGAATCATCATACACGATATATGTACAAATCTATGTGGATGCCTGACCATAACCCCCAAATGTGGGCCTATCCCAAACTTTTGCCACAAAGTTGGAGAGACAAGATTGTCTAGAACATCAACTGTATATAGAACGAAGGCCAGTGCATCATCTCTTAAAAAGTGAAGCCGTCATAGGTCTAGCGCCCCTGCTAGCTGGTTGCAGTACAATTTTTTGCCCCGCCCATGAATTTCAATGACAAAATAGCATTTTTCCCCATGTCACTTTTCTCATCACCTGAAGTGTCTAATTTTAAGTTAGTTTTCCGCATGTTAATATCTGCGCAATTTTTATTCTTCCCCAGAATTTTGTTTTTTAAAATGTAACTAAACTATGAAGTAAGAAGACATAAATGCACTTGAGTGACAGATTTCCCAGAAGAGACCAGCTACAGCTCAACCATCACACTGTTCAAGTCAAGTCAATTTATTTGTATAGCACTTTTAACAATAGACATGGTCACAAAGCAGCTTTACAGAAAAAAAATTATGTATTATATATATCCTGAATAAATGTCGCATTACACATACAGGTAGTCGTCGACTTACGACCTATGCGACTTACGACCGATCGACTTTACGACCGCCTGGTTATGACTGGCAAGTGTTTCCCAGCTGAGCGTACGACAGTTTCCGCCCCAGCTCCCGGCAGCGCCTCTCGCCGCGTACAACAATTTCCGCCCCAGCTCCAGGCACATGCACAGTCTCTCTCGTGCTCCCTCGCACACTCCGTCATACAGTTTCCGCCCCAGCTCCTGGTTTATGAAACGATCAAATCCTCCCACCAGCCCGAACGCTGCAACAGCTGATGACGTAGACGACCCACAGCCAAGCACCAGTGATGCCAGCGGTCACTAAATTTTGTATTTTGCTATGTTTTACATTTGTATTTTGGTATGTTTCAAACTAAAACGTTTTCTATTTTTCACACCTGTATTTCGTATTTTTTGTTTTGCACATATTAAACGAATTGTACTGTACGCAGTGTAGTATGCAGTGTTTGACTTAAACCAAATAATGAGCCAAGGTAATGAAATAAGAAAATGTTGATAAAATAAGACTTTAAGATGATTACAATATCATTACACATCACAATATACTTGCGTTCATTTAGCATAGGCCGACTTACGACCAGATCGGTTTATGACCGGTCAGTTGTAACCAAACGCAGTCGTAAGTCGACAACTACCTGTACTTACTTATTTGAACTTTTCTAACTGCACCATAGAATTCACCATCATCCCTAATGATTTGAGGTTTTCTGGACACATGCAAAGTCCCTCCCATGCCAGGACCTGGTCTTCTCAGGCAGCCTTCTGTACCAGTACTAACTAGGGATGTTAACCGATGACCGTTTGACCGATGGTTGACCGAATCAACGTCAACTGGTTAAATTTTTTTTGGTTGTCGGTTAAAAAAAAAAAAAAAAAATCAATCGTTTTGAAGCTGCCAATTTTGGAGCGGAGAACCTGGAATTCTGGTGTTGTAAACGCTTGGGGCATGCCATGCGGTGTAAGAACGACAGCTGACAAATCAGAAACACCCATTCAGTCATGTCCCGCCCTCCCGGCCCAGTTGAAGACAGCTGCCACTCGGCGAAAGAAAAGTGTAGACACAGGCTTTTTAGCTTACAAATTACTATTCTGTTTTTTTTTTTTTAATTATTATTAGAAGGCACATGGAGTTTAGTCCTGCCTTGGCCAGTGCATTCTGAAAGTATGTTTCGGTCTGTAGCCAACAGTGCATGTTATTGCAGATCATATCTCTCCACACAAACTAAAGGCGCAGATGCCGACTTTTGGAGGGAAGGGGAGACAATGAAATGACAGCGGCGTCTGGAGGGGGAGTGACAAACGCAGCTTTTATGTCTGTGAGCCAAGTCGGTGACGGCTTCAGAGCAACTTCAATACCATGCAGTAATGGCGTGCTGATATTGGTAACGGCGTTATAACGATTGTAGCTAATTAATTAGATTACCCGGCATTGTAACAGCCTTTATTTTAACGCCGTTATTCCCATCACTGAATGTTATGTACTACTTCTAGCACTTGACTTTATTTTCAACGCCATCATGGCCAACTGAAACTGTCTCTAAGCTGGAGCCATTTGTCCTCCGCTCCAATACAAACCCCTCAACATCAGTGCCGCATTTGACTAAATGTTTCGTGCTGTAGAAAAGGTAAATGTGAGTGGAGGGCAGCGACTGGGACTGAATGTGCGGATGCTCGCGGTTAGATTTAGAATAGATTCTAATAATTCCAATTCTAGAATTTTAAACGGATGCAAACGGCGTGCCTTTTGGTGGATGCCGCCTTTTTCACGGCTGAATCGTGCAGATCCGATTTTTTTTTTTGGGGGGGGGGGGGGGGGGGCGTTGGAGTGTCTGAATAATTTCATCAGAGTAAATTCTGTATTAAAATTACTAAATAAGCAAATGCCATTACAGTCCATGAAACATAGGAAGTATGAGAAGAAAACAGTAAATCAGAAAGCTGCGCACATTTGCGCAGCTTCCGCGAAAACGTGTGCAGCTTTCTGATTTACTGTTTTCTTCTTATACTTCCTATGTTTCATGGACTGTAACTGCATTTGCTTATTTAGTAATTTTAATACAGAATTTACTCTGATGAAATTATTCAGACACTCCAACGCCCCCCCTAAAAAAAAACAAAAAAAAAAAAAACACAAAAAAGGATCTGCACAATTCAGCCGTGAAAAAGGCGGCATCCGCCAAAAGGCGCGCCGTTTGCATCCCTGTTTAAACTCATAGGTTAACCGACTTTAACCAGCTAATGAGGCTCAGTGGTCGGTCAAGATTTTTTTTTTAGTTTTCGCCATCCCTAGTACTAACCAGCTCTTTGAGGCGCATGGGTGCAGCGCCAATCTCCGTTTCTATAGCCCTCGGCCTCTCACCAATTATATAGCTAGAGTTACAGTGAGGGGGCTAGTCCTCTGGTAACCATGAGAGTTTGACTCCCTACTCACACCTGTATTGTAGCATGCCTTGCCAGATGGCAGTAGGTACCTTTTTTTTTTTTTTTTTTTTTTTTTTATTACCACCGCCAAGGAGGTTATGTTTTTGGTAGCGTTGGTTTGTTTGTTGGTTTGTCCGTTAGCAACATTATGGAAAAAGTTATGAACGGATTGCTCTGAAATTTTTTCCAGAGGTGTGACTGGGCACAAGTAATAATCCATTAAATTTTGGCGGTGATCCGGATCATCTTCTGGATCCCGGATTTTTCATCATTGCGAGATAGGCCCATTTTTGGAATTTGTGCATATAACTCCATAACAAAATGACCAGAGTGTTTGGTGAAAAAAAAAAATACACAAAAGGATCTCCATGAGCTCAATAAAGTATCAAAGTTTGATCCGGATCCAGACAAAATTCTGGATACTATGATCCAGAACACACAAAAATGAGGGGGTCGTTAGAATTTTTAATGCTGTAAGGTAACAAATGAAGATACAGACATGCAACCAACACCAAATTGTAGCCAAGACTCTGCTGAATCAGTAGTATGTCAACGGATTTGATGCCTCTTCAACAGCTACGGAGCGAGATCCAGAAGAAAACCACCATTATGGAAATATCATTTTCTTTCGAATAACTTTTGAAGTAATAGTGATACAAGTACGCTGATGCAACAATGAAACTCATTACAATGAAAAATTTGATACCTATTTTTATTATCCTAAATATACGGTAGATGGTGATATCAGTGCTGATATCAGCATCTCACAATGACATTTTTTCTATGACTTTTTATCTTACACGTATGACACAATATCTCGTATGTGAGAATTAGTATCTCATTTTAGGTGCAAGTCTCAATATGTGGTGAAATGAGCTGCTTGGCGGAGGTCTGCACTCTCCGAGTGCTTTTCTAGTTTTTTTTTATGATGGTCTTTGGTATGACTCAACCGCGAGTAAAACTTGCGATCTCCTGGTTAAGAGGTGGACACACTAACCACTAGGCCAAACTCGTGGTCTTTGACACATGCACTAATATAAAACTTGTCAATTTTTATTACAAACTTTTGAAACACTGAGGGGTTTTATCAGAAAATGGTGTGAGCTACCTAGCCATAAAGCAACCTTTATTTCAGTACTAATGACATCCAGCCATTCAGCTACCAAAATTTGCACAAAGGCCACGTCATTGCACTACCAATAACATTAGTATGGAGTTTATAAGTAGGCGTCTCATGAGTTTTTAACTCACCAGTTCATGTCCAAGCGTCCTTATCAGATATCTCCAGCTGAAACTATTTCAGCTCTCTAGATAAAAATGAGAATTTGAGAATGTAACCATCCATCTGATAATTTACATTGGAGAAAGTGATGTGCCTAGCAAAGAAGTGATGTTGCCCCTCAGCAACTAGGAGAAGGAGAAAAGTCTCTACTGCGCAGACTCTGGTTTCAAATTTGACAATATGGTCGAGGGATTTTGGCTTCATTTCTGTAGAATGGAAGGCAATGGAACCATGCCGTCAACTCCATACACAATTGATGGTCTAGAAGGTCTATGTATGCTGTAGCATTACAATTTCCCTTCACTGGAACCAAGAAGCCCAAACTTGTTCTAGCATGACAATGCCCCTGTGTGCAAAGCAAGGTCCATGAAAACATGGTGTGCCAAGACTGGAGTGGAAGAACTCTAGCATCTTGCACAGAACCCTGACCTTAACCCCACTGAACACCATTTGGAATGAAGTGGAACACTGACTGCAGGCCAGGCTTCCTCACCCAGCATCAGTGCCTGTCCTTACTAATGCTCTCGTGGTTGAATGAGCAAATCCCCACAGCCACACTCAAACTCCATTGAAAGCCTTCTTCAAAAGAGAACTTCATATTAAATGCTGTACCTTTGGAGTAGGATGTTCAACAAGCATACAATGGTGCAAAATTTGTGAACCCTTCCGAAAATGTTCTTCATTTCTGCATAAATACAGTGCCTTGAAAAAGCATTCATACCCCTTGAACTTTTTCACATTTTTCCACCTTACAACCATGAACTTAAAAGTTTTTTATTGAGATTTTATGTGATAGACCAACAGAGTAGCACATAATTGTGAAGTGAAACAAAGATAAGTGGTCTTCAAAATTTTAAACAAATAAAAATCTGAAAAATGTGATGTGCATTAGTATTCAGCCCCCCTGCGTTAATACTTTGCAGAGCCACCTTTTGCTGCAATTACAGCTGCAAGTCTTTTGTGGTATGTCTCTACCAGCTTTGCACATCTAGACACTGAAATTTTGCCCATCCTTCTTTGCAAAATAGCTCAAGCTCAGCCAGATTGGATGGAGAGCGTCTGTGAACAGCAATTTTCAAGTCTTGCCACAGATGCTCAATGGGATTTAGGTCTGGACTTTGACTGGGCCATTCTAACACATGAATATTCTTTGATCTAAACCATTCCATTGTAGCTCTGGCTGCATGTTTAGGGTCATTGTCTTGCTGGAAGGTGAATCTCCTTCCCAGTCTCAATTCTTTTGCAGCCTCCAACAGGTTTTCTTCCAGGATTGCCCTGTATGTAGCTCCATCTATCTTCCCATCCACTCTGACCAGATTCCCTGTCCCTGCTGAAGAAAAGCATCCCCATAGCATGATGCTGCCACCACCATGTTTCACAGTGGGGATGGTGTGTGCAGGGTGATAAGCAGTGTTAGTTTTCCGCCACACATAGCGCTTTGCATTTAGGCCAAAAAGTTCAACTTTGGTCTCATCTGACCAAAGCACCTTCTTCCACATGTTTGCTGTCCCGCCTATGGTACATGGCTTCTGGCAAACTGCAAACGGGACTTCTTATGCCTGTCTTTCAACAATGGCTTTCTTCTTGCCACTCTTCCAAAAAGGCCAGATTTGTGGAGTGTATGACTTACAGTTGTCCTGTGCACGGATTCTCCCACCTGAGCTGTGGATTTCTGCAGCTCCTCCAGAGTGATCATGGGCCTCTTGGCTGCTTCTCTGACCAGTGCTCTCCTTGCTCGCTCTGTCAGTTTAGGTGGATGGCCATGTCTTGGTAGGTTTGCAGTTGTGCCATACTTTTTCCATTTTTTGAATGATGGATTGAACAGTGCTTCTTGAGATGTTCAGAGCTTGGGATTTTTTTTTATAACCTAACCCTGCTTTAAACTTCTCCAGAACTTTATCCCTGACCTGTCTGGCAAGTTCATTGGTCTTCATGATGCTATTTGTTCTTCAGTGTTCTCTAACAAACCACTGAGGCCTTCACAGAACAAGTGACAAGTGTATTTATGCTGAGGGTAAATTACACACAGTAGGACTCTATTAACCAATTAGATGACTTCTGAAGGCAATTGATTGCACTGGATTGCATTTAGAGGTATCAGAGTACAGGGGGCTGAATACTAATGCACACCACATTTTTCAGATTTTTATTTGTTTAAATTTTTGAAGACCATTTATCATTTTCGTTTCACTTCACAATTATGTGCTACTCTGTGTTGGTCTATCACATAAAATCTCAATAAAAAACTTTTAAGTTTGTGGTTGTAAGGTGGAAAATGTGAAAAAGTTCAAGGGGTATGAATAGTTTTTCAAGGCACTGTATGACCAAAAACAATCAGATTTTCACACAAGTCCTAAATATAGATAGAGAACCCAATTAAACAAAGGAGACAAAAATATTATATTTGGTCATTTATTTGTTAAGGAATATGATCTAATTTTACATATCTGTGAGTGGCAAAAGTCTGTAAGCCTTTGCCTTCAGTAGCTGTTGTAACCCTCTTATGCAGCAATAACAGCAACTAAACGTTTCCGGTAACTGTTGATCAGTCCTGTACATCCGCTTGGAGGAATTTTAGCCCATTCCTTTGTACAGAACAGCTTAAATTCTGGGATGTTGGTGGATTTCCTCACATGAGCTGCTTGCACAACATTACAATTGGATTAAGGGCAGGACTTTGACTCCGTCATTCCAAAATATTAAATTTTATTCTTCTTAAGTCGTTCTACCAAAGAATGGTTAACTGTGCTTTGGGTCGTTTTCTTACTGCATGACCCAGTTTCTCTTGTGTCAGTTCATTTTCCTTTAGGATGCACTGGAATAATTCATTGTTTCATCAACGACAGTAAGACGTCCTGGCCCAGATGCAGCAAAACAGGCCCAAACCATGATAGTACCACCTCTATGTTTCTCAGATGGAATAAGGTTCTTATGCTGGAATGTAGCATTTTCTTTTCTCCAAACATAACACTTTTCATTTAAACCAAAAAGTTCTATTTTGGTCTCATCCATCCACAGAACATTTTTTTCAATAGCTTTCTGGCTTGTCCATGTGAGCTTTAGCAAACTGTAGTTGGGCAGCAATGTTGTTTTTGGAGAGCAGTAGCTTTCTCCTTGCAACCCTGCCATGCACACCATTGTTGTTGTGTTCTTCTGATGGTGGACTCATGAACATTAACTAATGAGAGAGAGGACTTTAGTTGCTTAGAAGTTACCCTGGGTTCCTTTGTGACCTCAGACTGTTAGATGCCTTGTTCTTGTAGCTATTTGTTGTTCAACCGCTCCTGGGGAGGGTAAGCATGATCTTGAATTTCCTCCATCTGTGACTTGATTGGTAGAGTCTAAACTCTTCAGAGATTGCTTTGTAACCTTTTCCAGCCTGATGAACCTCAACAACTCTTTTGCTAAGGTCCTCAGAAATCTCCTTTGTTCGTGCCATGATACACTTCCACAAACATGTGTTGTGAAGATCAGACTTTGATCGATCCCTGTTCTTTAAATAAAACAGGGTGCCCACTCACACCTGATTGTCATCCCATTGATTGAAAACACCTGACTAATTTCACCTTCCAATTAACTGCTAATCCTACAGGTTCACATACTTTTGCCACTCACTGATATGTAATATTGGATAATTTTCCGCAATAAGTACGTGACCAAATATAACACTTTTTTTTTTTTTGCCTCATTTGTTTAACTGGGCGCTCTATCTGCTTTAGGACTTGTGAGAAAATCCAACAACGTTTTTGGTCATTTATGCAGAAATATAGAAAATTCACAAACTTTCAATAGATATTACATCGACAAGTATTTTATTGGGAAATACACCACTCGTATTTTTTCATATGAACTATATCCAGGACATTGAGCAACATACTTTCCAATATACTCACTTGTGAGGAAATGATTTGTTTTGATAAGTGTGTGTACGTACTTTGTGAATGTGTCGATATAAAATAAAAAGAAAATTACATGTTGGCTTAAAGTTAATCTTCTTGTGTTGAAACTTATTTTTCATACGAAATGCATCACGGATCTGAGTGACAATTTTCCAATATCTTCACTCCGATGAGGTCACTCCCAGTGTTTTCTCACCGACTTGACATGCGTTGTAAAAATGTCAAACCGGTTCAAAATTTTAAAAACGTGCATATTTTTGTGGATATATCTATATAATAATAATATTACATGGTGGTATGAAGATCTGAAGTCTATCTTGTGTTGAGAAATATTTCACTCGTTCGCTTCGCCAACTTGTGAAACATGTTCACCACTCGAAGATCAACTTCATATCTTCGCACCACCGTGTAATATCCTATATATAATGCTTATACGGTACCAGTCAAAAGTTTGGACAACTACTCATAGGTGTTTCTGTATTTTGACTATTCTCTACATTGTAGAACACAACTGAAGACATCAAAACTATGAAATAACAGATGGAACATATATGGAATAAAAACAATGTGTTTCATATTTTAGATTCTTCAAAGTATGCTGGAACAGGGTTGGGCCTCTTCGTTCCAGTGACAGAAAATGTTAATGCTGGAGCATACAGACATTGGAGACAATTGTGTATTTCCAATTTTGTGACAACAGTCTGGGGAAGACCCAACACTAGACGAATTAATAGCTTGAAGATATTCTTAAAGTATCCTAAAAGTTTACGAAATACTAAATTTCAGTGCATTTCCTTATCTCTTTAAGAATTCTTGTAGTATATCTAAGTGACTTTCCATGACTTCTTAAAGATAAGGAAATGGTCTTAAGAAGAATGTTTAAGATGTCACTGAAAGTTATTAAATTTAACATTTAAAATGTACTTAGTCATGACTACTTTTAAAAATATCAATAAAAAAGGTCTTAAAGTTCCTAGTATGTTTAATAAATTTAAAAACTTCAGTAAAAGGTACTTAAATTCTCATCTCATCTCATTATCTCTAGCTGCTTTATCCTTCTACAGGGTCGCAGGCAAGCTGGAGCCTATCCCAGCTGACTACGGGCGAAAGGCGGGGTACACCCTGGACAAGTCGCCAGCTCATCACAGGGCTGACACAGACAACCATTCACACTCACATTCACACCTACAGTCAATTTAGAGTCACCAGTTAACCTAACTTGCATGTCTTTGGACTGTGGGGGAAACCGGAGCACCCGGAGGAAACCCACGCGGACACGGGGAGAACATGCAAACTCCACACAGAAAGGCCCTCGCCGGCCCCGGGGCTCGAACCCAGGACCTTCTTGCTGTGAGGCGACAGCGCTAACCACTACACCACCGTGCCGCCGGTACTTAAATTTACTATTAAATTTAAGGTTTGGTTTTAAAGGTAACAAATGCACTACTAAATTTAAGGTTCCTTGAAGGTTTAGATTAAATGCAATTAAATTTACATTTTCACCTCGTGCACATATGGGTATTATGGTCAGGTTTACAAATACTTTTGGCCATACAGTGTGGACAGGTAGCTCTGGTATAAGTGTCATCATTAGGATCGAGATAAATTAGGTTGTTTTTTTTCCATTAAATTGGTGGTTTTAAAACAAAACTTGTATAATTTAAAAGTAGACAGCCTTTCGATTTCATAAAATCTGAAATTTAGTTCCCTCTGAAATTTGGTCATTGTGATTTAAAAAAAAAAACCACACAGGCTAGTCTGTGGCTGGGAAGTTATTTAATTTGATTGGATTCTCTAGCAAATAATGTGCATGAAATTGCTCGCTTCACACAGTCAAGCAGACAGAGGTCAGTGTGCACATGTGCCCGTTTACCTTCTTCATCTTTTGGGTTTTATGGCAGCTGACATCCAGTGCTGCATTACTGCCATCTACAGGTTTACCTTGACCGTACACTGACAGTTACATCATTCCAGCGCTAAACGAACAGCTGATCACACCGAGGTGCTCGCTGACCGCCAATATTTATTAGTTTGGTCCTGCATTTCCTTTCCTTCACAACATAACATCTTTTCTTCTCGCTTTCCGTTACTGCAGTCGGTCTTTCACGTTTCATTCGCACACTCGCGTCCTCTATTTTTCTCTCCTGTTTCAAATTTGTATCCCACAACGCCTTGTGCGAACAAGGAAGGCACCACCATGTGATGCATGACGTAGTATCTTGTATTGCATCATGGTGAAGCAAGAAAAAATAATGGAGAATTTAAGGCCACATAGCCCTAAATTCATTAATTGTTCTATTAAAAAAAAAAAGAATAAAATTATAAAGTCTGTGATTCGAATTCAGTAGCTTTTGGTCCACTAAACAAAAATAACTGGGTGTCAGGGAAAATTCTTTTTATGACCTACACTTGAAAGACTGCCTTTCAGGATTTATCTTTGATATTAGCATTAGCCGTAATTTAACAACCAACCCAGGAAACACAGGATGTCCTGGCGACAGTGCTTCTGTTCTGCCCTGAATTTCCCACAATATGGCAGAGACACAATCCACCCCAGTGACCAAATGTTCATTGAATGCAAACATCCAGCCCACTCTAAACACAGCAACACATAAAACACTATCAGGAAGTAGTGGTGAGGAACATGACACACACACACACAGTCATAGGCCCGGGGATAGCTAGCTTTGTAGATTCTTAACCAGCATTTTTGTTGGTTTGAAGATGGCTATTTTGTGCCTCGAGGACATCACAGGTGTTTGCAAATCTGGTTGGTCACCTCTTTGAAATATTTCGATCGACTTTCTCCCAGAACAGCTTATCTGGGTTAAGGTTGAGTGAGTGGGAAGGCGAATTATAAAGGATAACTCTGCCACCTTCACCAAGTATCTCTTGTACAGTTTTAACTGTTGTGAAGTTGTTTAAAAAAAAAAAAACCACATTTCATGATAAATTAATTGAAAAATAGGAATTTGTTGGTAAGCTGTAGGTCATATGGTTATACAGTTAGCAGCAAACCAGCTAGTTAGAGACTAGCTGTCAGGACAGGAGATGTAAGGATACTCTACGCAATACATGTATAACTGTCTTTTTAATCTTCTGTTAGTGCTATTTCCAGCAAATTCCTGAGAGCCATACATACATTCCTCATGGCCAATTATAAAACTGGCTGCCCTATCTTCCTGTAATGAAATCTACAACTGGAAATTAGCATTGCCCCATGACATTTTGCTTCCCAGAATCAAACCGCACATTCTAAGACACCAAAACTGCTTCACAAGTAGCCTGAACCAGTAATGAAGAGTTAGAAAGCAGAGCTACCTGGGCTCCAACTGCCATGTGGAAGGGTGTGGAAACAGCAGGCCATGAGGAGCTAGGGAAAATTCAACTTTTTTTCCCCCCTTCTTCCCTGGAAGAGCCTTTGCAACAGCCCAGATGTGTGAAAAGCTGCCCAAATGGTCCTTGTGGTGAGACCAACTATAATCCTCGGGAGTTAAAAGACCAGAAAGACTTGACAGTGGTTGTTAATTTTAAATCTGGGGCTCCAGGTCCTCATGCAAAGGGGATAGTAGGAGAGAAATCTAGAGGAGCTCATGCTCAATATCCACGTCACGCTGTTAAAGTAGCAATAATGACACATGCAGTCTCTCACACTGAACTCATCCTCCAGTACAATATATTCCAAGTCTACACAGGCAGCCATCCAAATATGACACCGTTATAGTGCTGAGACAATATAGTCACTGACCAGCCATCCATCACAAAGCGCAGAGAACGAGGCGGAATGGATTCCCGGTCCTTCTGTCTCTGAAAAATGAACAACCGAGTGCTGCAGTATGCAGCTTGACCAGGCAGTTGGCTGAGTCATTAAGTAGATCATCTGGATGTATTGAACACGAAGCTGAGCTGTCCAAGCTCCCTGCTCATCGATAATGGACCTTAATGGACTCTGTGTTGCTCACAGCAATACTGATCCGAGTGCGCAGGAGAAAGCGGATCAGGCAGACCCAGATTCAGATGGAACAGCTTGTTGATAAAGGCGTCTGTCCGAGTAGCAAGGTGTGAGCTGACTTTACATCCTGCACTGTAGGGCTGTGTGCTAATAGCTGGGAGAGTCCGAGAGAGCTCAGAAAGGGGGGGGGGGAAGCTTGGGAAACAGAGGGAGGAAATAACACTCCACCCTGATCCTGAAAGAGGCAGGTGGGTGGGGGCATATATAGATGACCCACACCCACTCACCACACTAGCATGAAGTGGAAAACAGTAAAACAGATGAGCAAAAACAAACACTCTTTCAGTGAGTAATGTACTTTGTGCACAACATTCACAACCATTTTCCCAAAACTCCATGATCAAGTTTGCAGCCATATATAACTTACATAAATGTTCTTACAGAAATCAGGTTAAAAGTTTTCACAACCACTTATGCAGCCATCATAACTGTATTAAAAACAGATATTTAATACATATACTAATTTAAATTCTTAGAAAATAATCCAAATACTGTAACTGATACTTTTACTACTACTACAACAACACTGTTAGAAATAGGGGTACAGTTGGAGTCCATTTCTGTCCCTCAAGGTACAATCGACACTAATGTACCCCCTATGGCTCATGATTAGACCTCAAGGTACCAGTGTACTGTACCTTTAAAGGGCCAAAAAGTACATATATGGTCCCACGCAGTATATAAATGGTACGTACAGATAAGTACCTTAGAGGGTACTGCCCCAGTGACAAGTCATTGCACCCCTAAAGGTACAATTATATACTTTATTTTCTGAGTGTACACTACTGGCTCTAACACCTGCAGATTTAATATGGCAATGCCTCATTACCATTACCTTTTCCAGGTTTACCCAGGACAATTTATAATCACAGCACCAGATCGAAATACTTTTTTGAAAAAAAAAAAAATCCACCATACACCCACAACTGGGCGGCACGGTGGTGTAGTGGTTAGCGCTGTCGCCTCACAGCAAG
Source organism: Neoarius graeffei (assembly GCF_027579695.1). Classification (NCBI taxonomy): domain Eukaryota; kingdom Metazoa; phylum Chordata; class Actinopteri; order Siluriformes; family Ariidae; genus Neoarius; species Neoarius graeffei. Next base: position 64,574,368 of record NC_083573.1, on the reverse strand, counting down.
AAGGTCCTGGGTTCGAGCCCCGGGGCCGGCGAGGGCCTTTCTGTGTGGAGTTTGCATGTTCTCCCCGTGTCCGCGTGGGTTTCCTCCGGGTGCACCGGTTTCCCCCACAGTCCAAAGACATGCAGGTTAGGTTAACTGGTGACTCTAAATTGACCGTAGGTGTGAATGTGAGTGTGAATGGTTGTCTGTGTCTATGTGTCAGCCCTGTGATGACCTGGCGACTTGTCCAGGGTGTACCCCGCCTTTCGCCCGTAGTCAGCTGGGATAGGCTCCAGCTTGCCTGCGACCCTGTAGAAGGATAAAGCGGCTAGAGATAATGAGATGAGACACCCACAACTTATCAGTTTAGGCCTATTCACAAGGTTGTATTCTCAGGTTTCTGTAATAAAAATGTCTCTGCCAAAACTAACACATTCGTATGTCTATAAATTAACACAGCAACAGTGAGTCCTTAGCAAGTTTCCTAACACACCCATTATTGTAATCAACTTATTTCCAGAAAGCTACAATCGTGATATTGTGGCATATATATATCTCCATCCATCATATTAATGTCCCTGTAAATCAGCCTGCAGGATTGAGCACTTAAGATTTACTGTCATTTTTCTTCCAATGGATGTCTTATGAATTTAAAGTAAAATTGAGTGAGGTGGCCTTATTTCTAATTGATCAAGCCCTGAAACAGTCCAAAAAAAATTTGTGAAGCAGATGTTTATGGAATGGGTTTGTTCAAGTTTATGAAGGGGTTCTTGGAATGTAGAAACCCCAGTGGGACCTAACCAAGGATGGTTTATGGCGCTAGATGGAGATTTTTTTAGGTGGAAGTGTGTAATAAACCTCATCTCATTATCTCTAGCCGCTTTATCCTGTTCTACAGGGTCGCAAACAAGCTGGAGCCTATCCCAGCTGACTACGGGCGAAAGGCGGGGTACACCCTGGACAAGTCGCCAGGTCATCACAGGGCTGACACACAGACACAGACAACCATTCACACTCACATTCACACCTACGGTCAATTTAGAGTCACCAGTTAACCTAACCTGCATGTCTTTGGACTGTGGGGGAAACCGGAGCACCCAGAGGAAACCCACACAGACAGCATCCAAACTCCACACAGAAAGGCCCTCGCCGGCCATGGGGCTCGAACCTGGACCTTCTTGCTGTGAGGCGACAGCGCTAACCACTACACCACCATGCCGCCCATTATAAATATATTAAAGTATTAAAATAAAACCATCTTTAAAGCTTCGTGTGTCATTACATAAGATTTGAATAAATCAGTAGAACATCCAGAAAAGAAAGTTGCAGCTCGAATGAAAACAACAGATCTTCAGGCACCGCTCAGCAGCAATCCAGCTTTAAACAGAACTGTACAAAATAACATCCAGTCAGGCTAGAAAACATTTCCCAGCATGAACACCATGTTCATCTTGAAAAGCCCCAGTCATTTCCCTCTATCAAACACATCAGAACTGCACCGTCCTCTACAGAGGGATGAAGCAGATCACCCTTTACCCATCACCTCAGGACAGAATATCATGCTGCTTAATGGAAGCCTTCTTTTCTTCACTACATGGGGTTTTGCGTACTACAAATTTCACAACAGATTTTATGTCGTGTAACACAGCAAGGGTTTAACACAATGAAAAAAATAGAAAGCAATGCTACGTCTATAACAGCACGACCACTGTGTGTGGCTGCGTCACTTGTCATTTATTTATAACCATCACACTGCTGGCATTTGCCAAGTACAGTACAGTTGCCTTAAATTATTTATTTAAATTGTGGGTTGTGAGCGTCCTAATCCCAAACACATCAGTTGAATAGTTTTGGGAAGTTCTGAGGAATTATGGCATCCAACAATTACTAGTGCATCTCAAAAAATTAGAATATTGTGAAAAAGTTCAATATTTTCCATCAGTCATTTAAGAAAGTGAAAATGTTATACATTATAGACTCATTACACATAAACTAAAATGTTTCAAGCATTTTTCTATTTTAATTTTAATCAGTATGGCATATAGTACAAAAACATAAAACCCATCTCAAAATATTAGAATATTTCATTCGAGTTTGAGTAAAACAGTATGAACACAGTGTATCTCGCGGTGTAGTTCAGTACACACAACCACAATCATGGGGAAGACTGCTGACTTGACTGTTGTCCAGATGATGATCACTGATGCCCTCCACAAGGAGGGTAAGCCACAAAAGGTCATTGCTGAAAAGGGTGGCTGGAAAAGGTGCACAAGCAACAGGGATGGCCGCAGTCTTGAGAGGATTGTCAAGAAAAGTTGATTCAAGAACTTGGGAGAGCTTCACAAGGAGTGGACTGAGGCTGGTGTCAGTGTATCAAGACCCATCATGAACAGACATCTTCAAGAAAGGGGATACAACTTTCGCATTCCTAATATCAAGCTACTCCTGAACCAGAGACAATGTCAGAAGGGTCTCACCTGGGCTAAGGAGAGAAAGAACTGGACTGTTGCTCAGTGGTCCAAAGTCCTCTTTTCAGATGAAAGTACATTTTGCAATTAATTTGGAAATCACTGTTCTAGAGTCTGGAGGAAGAGTGGAGAGGCACAGAATCCAAGGTGTTTGAAGCCCAGTGTGAAGTTTCCAGAGTCTGTGATGATTTGGGGTGCCATGTCATCTGCTGGTGTTGGTCCACTGTATTTTATCAAGTCCAAAGTCAACACAGCCATCTACCAGGAGATTTTAGAGCACTTCATGCTTCCATCTGCTGATGAGCTTTTTGGAGATGCTGATTTCCTTTTCCAGCAGGACTTGGCACCTACCCACAGTGCCAAAACTACTACCAAATGGTTTGCTGACCATGATATTACTGTGTTTGATTGGCCAGCCAACTTGCCTGACCTGAACTCCACAGAGAATCTATGGGGTATTGTCAAGAGGAAGATGAGAAACACCCGACCCAAAAATACAGATACGCTGAAGGCCACTATCAAAGCAACCTGGGCTTCAATAACACCTCAGCAGTGCCACAGACTGATCACCTCCATGCCACACCGCATTGATACAGTAATTCATGGTAAAGGAGCCCCAACCAAGTATCGAGTGTATAAATGAATATACTTTTCAGAAGTTGGACATTTCTGTATTGTAAATCCTTTTTTTGATTGATCTTAGGGAATATTCTAATAATTTGAGATACTGGATTTCTGATTTTCATGAGCTATAAGCCAAAATCATCAAAATTAAAACAAAAAAGGCTTTAAAATGTTTCACTTTACATGTAATGAATATAGAATATATGAAATATAGAATATATAGAATATATGATCAGTCTGTGGCACCTTTTTGAATTAAATTATGAAAAAAAGGAACTTTTTCATGGTATTCTAATTTTTTGAGATGCACTAGTACTTGGAGGAAGGGAGAGAAAAAATGAGTTCAAAAAGCTGTAAAGACATAATAAGAACTGCAATAAGCGATAACGACAGTACAGCATTTAGTCCATGTTGTGTAGCCAAAGACAGACATGAACAAAGCAAAAAGCATCAGAAGGTTGAGTATTGTACATGCAGAATACATCAGGGATGAAAATCTAAATCTGTATCCATGGATGCACACACAGCCTCAGGGCAGAGGAAGTCAGGTGTGCATGCTGCTCAATCAAATGAACCCAGAGGATATCTGTCAGTGGTTTAGAAGAAAGTGTGATGTATGGAGCAAACTGTGTAGTTAAGTAAGTTAAGCCGGTCTGTTGGAAAAACCTGTGATGAACTACACACTCCTCCTGCTCTCCACTCACTCAACACCCCTTTCCCCATCCAGTAACAGCACTCAGAAAAACCATCCATACAAAACACAGATCCAGATCGCACTGTCCAGAAGTGTTGCCGTCTATTGTATAAACTAGCTAACTGATCCTGAGAACAACTAACAGAGTTAATTCTGTGGTATGGCTCTACTGAAAGGTTCAGCACAACTCTTAGAAAGGTGACATTTTGCATTAGAAATAGCTGTAAGTGAATCCAGCATCAACAAGGGCAAACCTGAGGAGAGTCTGCTGACCAAACAAAGGAGCCTGTATTGTGAAATGAAACTTGGCCGTGGCGTTTGGCTGGTCATTTTGGCCAAGCAGAACTTGGCGTCTGAATGATTCCTGTATGCAGAAAAAGACCCTACTCTGTCTCCACTACCGACATCTCCATCTCGAAAACAAGCAAGAGGACATTGAGATTTCAGGCTTTTCTACATACCGTACATAAACCATGGTTTAGATGGCGGTGGGAAGCATCACCGTGTCAGCTCATCTAACACAATGTCATCAGAGCACTCAGAAAAATATCTGAAAGTATTTTAGACAGTAATGTTACAGAACGAACAAACTATGACAAACATTCCTGCAATGCTCTAAACCACATATGCTACAATAATGCTTCGCTTCAGAATGATCTTAAAATTATTAACATGCAAATGTCAATTTTGGACAAAACTAAACTATAAAACCATTAGTGGTACCACTAAAATGCCGCAGCAATGCTGAAGGAATGTTTATAGATGATGCGCAGAAATGTTCTCTGATCACCCAGAACAGCTGAAACAGCCTATAACTGGAACCTAAAATTGTTAGCTTGATACCGTTCAGTAACGAGATACAAAACGCAGCCGTCTGACAGAAGCATGGCAACTTTAACCTCTCAATTTAAGTGAAGAATGTCAAGGCATTACACTGTACACGAGATTACTCACTCACTCGCGCGCTCTCTCTCTCTCTCGCATGCACACACACACACACACCAAAACCAAAATATTGGTGGTATCAAGCAAAATGGCCAAAAAAAAAAAAAAAACTACAGATAATAATAATAATAATAATAATAATAATAATAATGAACAGTGAAGACATTAAATCCACATATTAAGAGGAGTCTTTTACCAAACACAATCCAAAAGGTACTTTGAAATTAACCACAGTCACTGCTTACAAAGAAACAAGCAGACTGAAACCTAAGCAAAGGCAGGACAAAACAATGCTTTTGGAATGTTTGTGGAACGTTTTGAAGGAAATCAAATAATTCTTTGTCAAATTATTCCTCAGAGCCAGAATAAGCGTTCAGCCCTTCTTTCTGATCCCACGCTGACAGAAAGCAAACTTTGGGAGCTTTAAGTCTTTGCTTGGCTCCCCAGTCTGTCACATCAGCTTCGTGCTGAGAGCACATCACAGAACCCTATTTCAGAAACATGCTTCAATCACCTACTAAAAAAAAAACCACATCATATACTTAAGTGATCCTTGTCGTTGAAGACAATTTTGTCCATTAAACAAATCTTTCAACAGTCACCTGATTCATATGACTTCAATATGGACAGACAGATTTAGAGTCACTCGCGTTACATCACATTTCAGATCACCCCTACCCTGTTCGGAGCGGTTTTACTCACTGCAGGAACACTGACCTCCTGTTGATGTTGAAACTACATTTATGTGGCTAAACCTCAGATAAGGTCTGGTGCGTATACATGTGACTCACCAGTGTGTGTGTTGGTGTCCTGAGATGCAATCTCCAGAGAGAAGCTCTGTCCCATACTCTTGGCCCTAAGGGCCCACGCTTTCAGCTGTGCCCTAGAAAAGGCCACTGTGCACTACGCAACAAGAGCGTCCCACCTGCTCGACTCTGGACTTGCCTAGGTTCTCCACTTCAGAAGGCTTATACTTACTGCCACTTCTTTCTTCTACCCACTGATCTTTACAGAGCTCTCCCCTCTGTTCTGTCTCTCTTTCACCAACATTCCCTCCCTTCTTCCCTTCTGGAATTCTGCACTCCTCCCTCTGCAACTCCCCACCCCTTTCCTTTACAATGACCCTCCCTCTGCCTCCCTGACTTAAGCCTGAAAGTTAGCAAAACTACAAATGGATACCTATCATTCCAGAGAGCCAGGGTCAGACTGTGTGTGTAAGGAAGAAAATCAAGAGGTTGCTCTTGTGCAAGACAAGATGATACTTAAAACAATATGGTTAACAATATGAAGAAACTGGAATGTCACTCGTTCATACAGAGGCAGTGCTTGGGGAAAAAAAAAAAAAAACTCCTCTCTTCTATTCGTTACAGGACAATAATATTAAAAACGTAAATGCAAGGATCTTTTATTTGAATGCCATTTCCTTTTCCCCTTAATCTTCATCCAACAAAACAATTACTAGCAAAGTTTTTTTTTTTTTTGTGTGTGTGTGTGTGTGTGTGTGTGTGTGTGTGTGTGTGTGTGTGTGTGTGTGTGCAGGACATTCCAGCCCGACAAGAAAAATGTTTATAGTTGTGGTTTATCTGGTTCACATCCAGTTCTTGCTTTATCCCCAAAATATTTTCATTGAATTACAAGAAAACAGTGTTGTGCCCCCTAGAGGGAACAGTGAGCAAAACCCTTTAGTGGCCATCCATTGCGAATTGCAGGTATGCAGCTTATCCAGCACAGTCCGTTAGAGGAAAATGAGTGTGTATGTGTGCCACATTTATGAATGATGCTCACAGACTTCCAGTGCAAAGCTCCATTGCCTCCATTTACCATTTCTCTAACCATGCAATTTAAAGAGGTCACCTTTCTGCAGATCCGTCCTGATCACTAGAGAACAGGTTAGGCTATATTAAACCTCGCGTGAGTCATGTCTCATTCCGTCTAAATGCCTGAAGAAATCAGTGATTAATTAAATGCACTTAAATGACCGACTCATTACAGCACTGGAAGTGCTTCCACAGTATCTCAAGCCTGAGACAGAGACAAACTAGGAGGTGGAAGAGAAGTCAAAACACACACTCAGCAGTCAAGTAGTGTAACACTTCCCACTTCATTAAGCCACATGTTCTAAAACTCATCCCAACTTGCTCAGCTGACACTCAGAAGAGGTTAGACAGAGCTGACGGTGGAAATGAGGAAGGCCCATTTGACATCCCCAGACTGTAGCAATGACACACATGAGGAGGAACACAGCCAAGAGAACCGGGAGGGTGAATAAGAGAAGAGAGGGTGAATCAGCAACCCTGCCATACTAGAGAGTGAAGAAAAAAAAAAAAAAACCTGGTGCAAGTTTACTGTAGCACTTTCATTCTACACCACTGTGATGACCGTCAAAGGGCTGTGACCATAGAAATTCACAGAGAGAGTAAATGTGCGAGTCTCAACACAGGGGAACTTTAAAGATTATTGAAGGTAATATCTGAGACCATGATGGAAGTCAGATGTAACCCATTTTCAACATAAACGTCTCGTCTAATTAGCTTTGCCTCTAGAGTTTCTCCAAAACACTACATGGGCTTAAAAACAGGGATGATCTTGCAAGAGGCTGAATTTATAATCAACATGACCAGCAGGCATGGCGGTGCCACTTTTGTCCCGATTGGCAGGATATTTTTGGTTCTCATCATGTTTTTTCCCCCGATTTAGAGATCCTGTGATGCCCAAAATATATTTTCTGTGACCCTGTAGAACAGGATAAAGCGGCTAGAGATAATGAGATATTTTATTGAAACTACCAGAATATAAATGACACCAAGTACAATGAGAAAGGGTAACGAATTAAAAATCACTGACTACAAACCGGCAGCACGGTGGTGTAGTGGTTAGCACTGTCGCCTCACAGCAAGAAGGTTCTGGGTTTGAGCCCATCGGCCAGCGAAGGCCTTTCTGTGTGGAGTTTGCATGTTGTGTCCGCGTGGGTTTCCTCCGGGTGCTCCAGTTTCCCCCACAGTCCAAAGACATGCAGGTTAGGTTAACTGGTGGCTCTAAATTGACCGTAGGTGTGAATGTGAGTGTGAATGGTTGTTTGTCTCTGTGTCAGCCCTGCGATGACCTGGTGACTTGTCCAGGGTGTACCCTGCCTCTCGCCCGTAGTCAGCTGGGATAGGCTCCAGCTTGCCTGCAACCCTGTAGAACAAGATAAGCGGCTACAGATAATGGATGGATGACTACAAACCCCAACCTTTAGGATACAGGTTTTTTTTTTCTATATTACAGTATATTACTAATTCATACTGCTCTTTATCTCATCTCATTATCTGTAGCCGCTTTATCCTGTTCTACAGGGTCGCAGGCAAGCTGGAGCCTATCCCAGCTGACTACGGGCGAAAGGCGGGGTACACCCTGGACAAGTCGCCAGGTCATCACAGGGCTGACACATAGACACAGACAACCATTCACACTCACATTCACACCTACGGTCAATTTAGAGTCACCAGTTAACCTAACCTGCATGTCTTTGGACTGTGGGGGAAACCGGAGCACCCGGAGGAAACCCACGCGGACACGGGGAGAACATGCAAACTCCGCACAGAAAGGCCCTCGCCGGCCACGGGGCTCAAACCCGGACCTTCTTGCTGTGAGGAGACAGCGCTAACCACTACACCACCGTGGCGCCCCTACTTCTCTTTATGACAACATAAAATCAATTTACATTTTAAACAAGTAGTTCCTGTGGCTGTACATGTATCAAATAAATACTGTGAATTAATTGTACTTTCAAATAACTATTTTAGTCACTATACATTTCATGGTATAAATAAAATATATAAATATTCTTACACAAAGACCTTAAGTAAACATTGTGCAGCCAAGAAGTTTAGAGACAAACCCTAATAATATTTTCTCTCCTAGAAGAGCAACTATGAAATTCCCAAGCCATTAAACCACAACAGAAAATTGCACACTGAAACCTCGGAGTTCTGAACAACAAGATAGAGGTATGAACACAAGTGAATTGAATCCTGAACTCCTGACTTTGAAGAGCTCTAACAAGTTCAGGATACACTGGAAACACAGGCACCATCCCAATACAAAATGAAACCGAATGAGCTCTAGTCATAAAGCGAGCTGCAGTCCTATTTCTCTCTGGTCCAGTTACAGCGTCTACACTGAGGCACAGATCCAAACCTGCACAGCCTGCTGGTTGGTTCTGCCCGAGCCCAGAACCTGCTGCTGCGACCTGGAAAACATGCTACACTCAACTGTGTGAACTGTATGAAGTGGACACATGACCAAGGCCACATTAAGCCTTCCTAGGGCCAATGGATAAAACACCTCCCAGGGCAACGATTTTCAACCAGAAAACTAAACACACATCAGTGATAAAGCAGAAGAAGACTGCAAATTCAACAAACAGGCCTATAACAAATGATATCAGAAGTAGAGTATGAATATGCTACAGAATGAGACTTCCAATTTAAAAAACTTTGGATGTTGTCATGCATCAAAAACCTGCTGTAAAGAAAACGTCTTTATTCCGGCACAACCGGGATGTTTTCACTCCTTTGTTTAACCCAGTACAGTAACTGCACAACCCCTCTGTCGTAAGACTCCAACATGCAATGTCAATGGCTGGCAAAGGCTCTTCATTTGAGAGGGTTACATCTGAAGATGAGTTGGTGTCAGCTAAAGCATCAGCATCAAGCACACACTTAACGATGGCAAGATAGGCTCGCGTACTTCTTCGAGCACCAATTCTGGGGAGGTGGGTGACAAGGTTGTGCTGAACATGATGTTGGGGGTACCATCATTGTCCTGGGGATCATCTAAATTCTATTTGAAGGGGGACATAAGCTTGAGTACTTTGCCATGAGGTTCTTCATTTATCTTTTTACTTGAGTTTCAGAACCACTACCATTTTCCTAATAGCCTCGTGAGCATCACTGTAAAGTGACTAGACAACAACTACCACTCTCATGACAGACTATTAATTGTTGGGACAGAACAAAAGTAAGCTACCCTGCAGGTGGTAAACTGGACCAAAATGTTCAGTGTACAATCAAAACAGCATAAAACCCCATTCCAAAATATAACGTACAGTAATCTGCTGTTCCTGGGATCATCTAGTGGCCAGGGCATTGACCTACAGCCCTTGTTGCCCAATAGGTTCATGAGGTCTTGCACATGGCCACGGCGAACTTCAGAAAAGTGTCATCCAAATGTTTTAGTGATGCTGAAACTCAATAAAACTGGCCCAATAGCCCTCCATACCAGTAACAAAGACAAAATCATGACATTAGTATTAGACGGTCTTCTCGGTCATTCATTATTCAGCCAGACAGATCCTTATAATATTCATGAAATTACAGTTGTCTGTAGCATACATATGAGATGCAAGCTAAAAACAGATCTGGCTGTCGATAATGTTTTGATAATTGATGCTGCATGATGTTGATTCAGTGAATAAGCCAATATACCCAATTACATAAATCCTGCCTTGATAACATTTATTTAAGCACCACACAAAAATACCAGCATGCTCTGGATGCAACTGACAGGAGTCTCGACTGTGAAACATTTAAGCAGCCCACCATAACCCTCAACAACGAGGAAACGCAAACCACACAATTAAGTATGTGCTCTGGGAAACAGTCACTCACCAAGATTTTCCATCACAGAATCTGACACAAACCACTGAGTCGATCCTGTGGATGCAAATGGGGAAAAAAAAAAAAGATTAAAACAGCTTCATTTATTCTTTGACACATTATATAGTCAGTGATAAAATTCTCCATGAGATCACTTTGTCAGATAATCAGTTATATAACACAGTGTGCGTCACAATAGGTGTTAATAAGACTATTATGGCTTAGAGTCCACACACTTTCAACCCTCTGCTAGCTACTCTGAAAGAACTTTCATTTATACCAACATGACTTTTTTTTTTTTTTAATGTTCCTTCATTATCACATGCAACAAAAACAACAACAACTCATGTTAATATCTTAACAGTACGAGCGAGGGATTTTATTTTTAATACCATGTCAGCACCCGAGGCTATACATCATGGCAAAAACATTTTCAGCAGATATTACAATTTCTTTATAAATAAATAATTTAAACAAATGACATAAAATATATAAAAAATAAAACAAGTGAATAAATAACTAAATGAGCTGCTTGGAAGCGGTCAATTTCTGCTTATTTTGCCTTTTGTTCGAAAATGTCGCCTTGGTGCAAGATACGCCCACGTTTAAATTTTAACATGCTGGATTTCTGCCTGTAAAACAGAGGTACATTTTCCCACCCAGAAATCATAGGGGATGCAAACTTTTGCACTTAACTATAGCTGTGCATCTGTGTGCCTTTATTTAAAAAAAAAAAAAAAAAAATTAGTTCACATCTCCAGAATGCTATGTCCAAACATTTCTTCACTCTGCGTTTATACAGAATGCTCAATATATTTCAAGCACAAACTTCTGCGTGATTGATATAAAAAGATCGTCACCCACAACACTGACGGCTAACGTTGGAAACGCACTGTGTAGAAGGTCATTGGTCTTGTAAGGGGGTGTTCGTCCTCAGTGTGTCCAGTTCACAGGTCTCAGAGCAGCAGATAAGGTACATGGGCTCACTTCCGCTCAATCTGTACAGGTCAGAAAGGGGAGGTTTAAATTAGCAGGAACAGATCATCACTTAAACACAAACACAGTATCAGAGGAAAGGGAGTCATTGATAACAAGGGTCTCATCTCATCTCATTATCTCTAGCCGCTTTATCCTGTTCTACAGGGTCGCAGGCAAGCTGGAGCCTATCCCAGCTGACTACGGGCGAAAGGCGGGGTACACCCTGGACAAGTCGCCAGGTCATCACAGGGCTGACACATAGACACAGACAACCATTCACACTCACACCTACGGTCAATTTAGAGTCACCAGTTAACCTAACCTGCATTTTTGGACTGTGGGGGAAACCGGAGCACCCGGAGGAAACCCACGCGGACACGGGGAGAACATGCAAACTCCGCACAGAAAGGCCCTCGCTGGCTACGGGGCTCGAACCCGGACCTTCTTGCTGTGAGGCGACAGCGCTAACCACTACACCACCGTGCCGCCGATAACAAGGGTCCTCAAAAAAAAAAAAAAATTAATTAAAAAAAGAAGAAAATTGTCGAATCTCACCGGGGCCTTACAATTTCTGAATAATTCTGGTTATGCTACTTAGACCTGCTAGTATAAAAATAGAGGAGAACCTGGCACTTTCAGCAATGCTTTAGACACATTTCACATCATTAACTTCAAATAGCAGCCATTTTCTCGCTCATATTTAAAGATAGCAAGCACCTGAAGGTTACATGGCTGGTAAAGTTAAAGCCTAGGAGATGAAAGTAAGAGCATGAAAATAAATTTCCTTAAGGAATCATGGCATTAAAGAAAATCTAAATGAGTAAATGGCTCAAGTTAATGCAGAGAGTTGATCAGGTTTATCAGATTATAATGAGCTGAGAGCACGACAGGATGTGGAATAAGTGGATGGATGAGGCAGAGAGGAGAACATGGTGGAAGAGAACGATAAGAGAGATCTGTGCTACATGGAGGGAGAAAGAAAAAAAATGGAAGAGTGTGTGATCGAGGGAAAAAGTGAGAATGAATGCTAATGAATCTCTCCCGAGACAGAGCGATCGATTGGAGCGAGGCAGAACAGGCTTCACAGGCCAATTTCTCTCTCGCACCACATCACAGCAGCAGAACAGGAAGCTGGTGAAAAATCTCTCCATGGAGGATCAATGTAAGGCACTGACTGACAAACCAAATCACTAAACTGCTTCGAATTCAGAACACATTTTAAACATGGCAAGTGCTCTTCAATGCCACTGTCGCCGACTACATATAGATGACTTGCAACCACGTGATCAAAATGTGCTACGTCACGAGCGTCCGCCATGATGGTCGATAGACAAAGCAACTAGGACGGCAGCTGCCGAAAGCGTGTCTGTAAACAATGCTGAATTTTCTCAGTATTACCACGATTTGAACGGTCGAGCAAAGATTCGATACAAAGGTCAGAAAGGGGATAGATACATGTGGTTTTGACCCATATTATTTAAATACTTTAGACTTTCCTGAAGACGCTTCTACTGACCATTGAGTACCAAGATATCGCATTCTCTCTGGTTCGGCTGCCGAAGAATCAAGTCCGACCTTGGACGAAACACAGCCCATGTTCTGAGTGGGTGCCCAGTCTGGATTGTTTCTATCATATAATTTTGCTGGCGCTCCTCGAAGCGAAATGGTAATACACAGGTTAAAATTATAACAACCGAGTGAACCACGACAAGAGAACGCTCATTTTATATCAAGATTCCAGCAACATGAAATAAAATTCGTCCACGATATTATTGAGAAAACTTTTGAATCTCACTTGAGACAAAATGATTACTGCAAACATGAGCTGTTTTGATTTTAGCCCCTGCCGATGTTGTTCAGCCATGTTTATCTCCTCTCCGTACCAAGTCTCAGAGTTTCCTCGCCCTCTTTTTGAATCACAGACGGAATTCTAAAAAATCGGAACGTGCCACGGTCACGAGTACTGCTGTGACCACAACCGTATACAGCACAAAGATATGGCACAGCTAAAAGAACGCTTAAAGCAGTGGAAAAACAAAGAATTGCGCACGCGTGACTATGTTTTGTATGGAATGTCACTTAACCCCGGATTTGTATATCCGCCAACATGGCAGACATCCAGGTTTCTATTTTGCTTCGACGTCACTTGCAAGTCAAGGATTGGAGTCAGGCCTGCAGGTCCAACACAGTCCACTGCCAGAAAAGTAATAGCTGGTGAAGAAAGAGTAAGCTTAATTTTAGTCCTATTTGTAGACCCATTTTTCAGGGATAATGAAGGTCAGGAAAAAGAATTCAGGTCCTAGGTGTAGATACTTCAAAGCTGGTAGTGTGTTGCTGATGTGCGTCAAAGTAACATGTAAATGCAAGTCTAATGATGATGATACACAGGGCAACTTTTTGGGCAATGGCACCAGGCAATTGCGCTTCGACACTTTCCCACTGAGATTGGGCAACATACAACCGCGATTCCAAAAAAGTTGGGACAAAGTACAAATTGTAAATAAAAACAATGCAATGATGTGGAAGATTCAAAATTTCATATTTTATTCAGAATAGAACATAGATGACATATCAAATGTTTAAACTGAGAAAATGTATCATTTAAAGAGAAAAATTAGGTGATTTTAAATTTCATGACAACAACACATCTCAAAAAAGTTGGGACAAGGCCATGTTTACCACTGTGAGACATCCCCTTTTCTCTTTACAACAGTCTGTAAACGTCTGGGGACTGAGGAGACAAGTTGCTCAAGTTTAGGGATAGGAATGTTAACCCATTCTTGTCTAATGTAGGATTCTAGTTGCTCAACTGTCTTAGGTCTTTTTTGTCGTATCTTCCGTTTTATGATGCGCCAAATGTTTTCTATGGGTGAAAGATCTGGACTGCAGGCTGGCCAGTTCAGTACCCGGACCCTTCTTCTACGCAGCCATGATACTGTAATTGATGCAGTATGTGGTTTGGCATTGTCATGTTGGAAAATGCAAGGTCTTCCCTGAAAGAGACGTCGTCTGGATGGGAGCATATGTTACTCTAGAACCTGGATATACCTTTCAGCATTGATGGTGTCTTTCCAGATGTGTAAGCTGCCCATGCCACATGCACTAATGCAACCCCATACCATCAGAGATGCAGGCTTCTGAACTGAGCGCTGATAACAACTTGGGTCGTCCTTCTCCTCTTTAGTCCGAATGACACGGCGTCCCTGATTTCCATCAAGAACTTCAAATTTTGATTCGTCTGACCACAGAACAGTTTTCCACTTTGCCACAGTCCATTTTAAATGAGCCTTGGCCCAGAGAAGACGTCTGCACTTCTGGATCATGTTTAGATACGGCTTCTTCTTTGATCTATAGAGTTTTAGCTGGCAACGGCGGATGGCACGGTGAATTGTGTTCACAGATAATGTTCTCTGGAAATATTCCTGAGCCCATTTTGTGATTTCCAATACAGAAGCATGCCTGTATGTGATGCAGTGCCGTCTAAGGGCCCGAAGATCACGAGCACCCAGTATGGTTTTCCGGCCTTGACCCTTACGCACAGAGATTCTTCCAGATTCTCTGAATCTTTTGATGATATTATGCACTGTAGATGATGATATGTTCAAACTCTTTGCAGTTTTACACTGTCGAACTCCTTTCTGATATTGCTCCACTATTTGTCGGTGCAGAATTAGGGGGATTGGTGATCCTCTTCCCATCTTTACTTCTGAGAGCCGCTGCCACTCCAAGATGCTCTTTTTATACCCAGTCATGTTAATGACCTATTGCCAATTGACCTAATGAGTTGCAATTTGGTCCTCCAGCTGTTCCTTTTTTGTACCTAACTTTTCCAGCCTCTTATTGCCCCTGTCCCAACTTTTTTGAGATGTGTTGCTGGCATGAAATTTCAAAATGTCTCACTTTCGACATTTGATATTTTGTCTATGTTCTATTGTGAATACAATATCAGTTTTTGAGATTTGTAAATAATTACATTCCGTTTTTATTTACAATTTGTACTTTGTCCCAACTTTTTTGGAATTGGGGTTGTAATTTCGATCCGTGGTGGCAAGATGGTGTCGTGGTTAGCACTGTCGCCTCACAGCAAGAAGGTTCTAGGTTGGAGCCCAGCAGCCGGCGGGGGCCTTTCTGTGCGGAGTTTACATGTTCTCCCCGTGTCTGCGTGGGTTTCCTCCGGGTGCTCCGGTTTCCCCCACAGTCCAAAGATTTGCAGTTAGGCTAATTGGTGGCTCTAAATTGACCGTAGGTGTGGATGCGAGTGTGAATGGTCATTTGTCTCCATGTGTCAGCATTGCGATAACCTGGCGACTTCTCCAGGGTGTACCCTGCCTCTCGCCCATAGTCAGTTGTGATAGGCTCCAGCTTGCCCGCGACCCTGCACAGGATAAACAGTTATGGGATAATGGATGGATGGAATTTCTATCTGAACAATTTTGATAGTTTTGGGCAACTTTTTAAAATCATCCAATCAGAGTGGGGCGGCACGGTGGTGTAGTGATTAGCACTGTCGCCTCACAGCAAGAAGGTCTGGGTTCGAGCCCCGTGGCCAGCGAGGGCCTTTCTGTGTGGAGTTTGCATGTTCTCCCCGTGTCCGCGTGGGTTTCCTCCGGGTGCTCCGGTTTCCCCCACAGTCCAAAGACATGCAGGTTAGGTTAACTGGTGACTCTAAATTGACCGTAGGTGTGAATGTGAGTGTGAATGGTTGTCTGTGTCTATGTGTCAGCCCTGTGATGACCTGGCGACTTGTCCAGGGTGTACCCCGCCTTTCGCCCGTAGTCAGCTGGGATAGGCTCCAGCTTGCCTGCGACCCTGTAGAACAGGATAAAGCGGCTAGAGATAATGAGATCCAATCAGAGTGCTAGCAGCGAATCTCATGACCACCCAAGAGCTTCTGAAATTTAACAAAGACGGCAGCGTCTCTGGTAGTGGAGCGAAAAAAAGAAAGACAACATCTCTTATGCCAGTATAAAGTTGTGTGTGAACCCAAAGTGGTGAATTTACCTCGTAAAATGCTCAGAAAACCAACAGAAATCTATTTTTATGCACTCAGGTTGTAATTAAGACATGGTTTTTTTTTTTTTTTCAGCTAAGTGTAAACTGCCGTTAGCTAACCACCGCTCCCAAGAGACTGAACGGGATTTAGCTAACTCACGGTGGGTTTTGCTAACATAGTTAAGCTGAAAGTTATAACTAGCTACATAGGGATAACATTAGCTCTCTTGCATCAAGTTAAAAGTGATGGGCAGCTCATGATTTTTTTTTTGTGTTGTAATCCAGATTGTCTAACTCATTGTCTGATCTAATTCACATACAGAGCATGACTACTTGTGAAACCCAAGGGTGAAACAGTACAAACTTCGGGATCTAAAAAGAAAGCCTTTCAGGAGCTCGGTCAGCAGCTATACTTGAGTGAAATAAAGGCTGAAGCCAAGACAAAAGTGACAGCTGCAAACGTTTCAGCGTCCATCTTTGCAGTGTCTGTCTCCTTGGCAATAGATTTGCTCTCATCCGATTGGTTGTTGCCCAAATAGTTGCCCTGCATCTCACCTGGTTGCCCATTGCCGGCAACATTGCCCAAAAAGTTGCCCTGTGTATCATCACCTTAACAGTGCGACATTACACACAGTGCATGTGTACATACAGACCAAGAGGAAATAATGATTTTTTTTTTAAAATACCACACAATATCTGAAACCGACAGCTAAACGTCAACTTTGGCATACGTTAATGATGAAAGCACACAGCTAACACAAACAGAAAGTTAATGCTAGGGTTAAGAAGGCTGCAGTTTGCAAGAATTTGACAGTAAGCCTCACCAGCTTCACATTTTTGAGGTTTCAGCCTCTAAAAAAAATCCTAAAACTGTTGAACACTTCCTCAGGAACTATCAGAGTCAAAAAAAAACCCCAAAAACCCAGCAAGGTAAAAGGGACAGACACTAGCAATGATCATAAAGGCTCTGCAGAAAACCCAAGCTTTCCAAACAATACAAACAATTAATCTACATCAAGGTGAACCAGCTTCTGAGAGATTTGGTTTGGGCAGTGGTGTAAAGTTCCATATGCTGATTTTAGAGCAGCAGTATGAGGATTGTGTATGCTGTGTAACAATAATTTACTTTTACAATAAGGTAGCCATCCTGCTAGCAGGGGTGCTTGGAAACTTTATATGAAAAACAGCCTGTGTTAATACTCTTTTGCACTCATCAACATAAAGAAGGGGTGGCACAGTGGTGTAATGGTTAGCGCTGTTGCCTCACAGCAAGAAGGTCCGGGTTCGAGCCCCGTTGCCGACGAGGGCCTTTCTGTGTGGAGTTTGCATGTTCTCCCCGTGTCCGCGTGGGTTTCCTCCGGGTGCTCCGGTTTCTCCCACAGTCCAAAGACATGCAGGTTAGGCTAATGCCGCTTTTCCACTACCAACGCGGCTGAGTTGGGCTAAGTCGAGCTGAGTGGGGCTGTTGGAGTTGCATTTCAACTACAACCGCGCTGAACCGTGCTGGCTGGAAGTGGGTGGACACATTGGGTGGAGTTAGCGAAAGTGGGTGGACGTCACGTGATGTCGTTAAGCGGCGCAAACAGTGACATCAGTGACCTTTTAAGCGGTAGTCTCACGACCCGGATAGTAAACAATAAACATGGAGGACATGGAGTCGTTAGTGTTGCTGGTCTTGGTGCTGTGGCTTGTTGTCACCGACAACGCCAACAGATACTGGCAAGAGCGTATAGATGAGGCGAGGCGCATAAGGCTTCAGAAATTCTCGTAATTCGTAATTCTTCTTCTTCCAGGTTTACGGTGTTTACAGATCCCAGCGTGCTCGCGGGGCGTGTGTGGGCATGTGAGGACACTCCTCCTCACCAATCAGTGCACAGGGGAGTGTCTCCTCACGCCCCTAGCCCCACTCAGCTCGGTTTGACTCACTTCAGCCCCACTCCAAAACCGTGCGAGTTTTGGGTGCTAAGCAGGGATGAAGCGAGCCGAGTCGTGCTGTTCTGAGGTAGTCGAAACGCGAGCCGTGTCGGGCTGAAGTGAGCTGAGAAAGGGTAGTGGAAAAGGGCCATAACTGGTGACTCTAAATTGACCGTAGGTGTGAATGTGAGTGTGAATGGTTGTCTGTGTCTGTGTGTCAGCCCTGTGATGACCTGGCGACTTGTCCAGGGTGTACCCCGCCTTTCGCCCATAGTCAGCTGGGATAGGCTCCAGCTTGCCTGCGACCCTGTAGAACAGGATAAAGCGGCTAGAGATAATGAGATGAGATGAACATAAAGAAGCACCTAAACTCGTACAGAGTTCAGCTACGTATGCACTGTGTAGACAATAAAATTAGAGAGAGAGAGAGAGAGAGAAGAACTCTTAGCAGTTTACTGAGGTGATTATCAATTCATGCTCCAGCAGGCAGCAGTCCGTCATGTAAGTGAAAACTACACATTTCGGTTTATATTCTCTTTTGCTTTAGGGTTTCCAGGCTCACCCTCTGATTTCTCACAGAATTTAATGAACTGCTTCAATTGATTCACACGAAATCGAAAAAGATGTAAGCTTGGTACAATATCAAGACTGACATTTTACAACACTGACAAAGCAATACTTAGACTGTCCACTGGAGAAAACGTTTAAGCGTGTCGATATTTAGTTGCAGATGTGGATGCACGCTATAAAAAGCAAGGCTGTGTACGTGTACGCCCTTCTACCTCAGACGCGCTCATGCTAACGATAAATGCTAATTCGAAGTACATTAATCTTGATTAAATCAAACTGATTTTTGAAGTCAGATGCTTTGACTATGATCTCTATCATTTGTTGGCATCACTTTTTTTTTTTTTAAATGAGACTGCTTTATTAAAAAAAAAACTAAGACAATCAAAATGTATTTATCTTTTGACAAGTTAAAAAAAAAATCTCCACATCTCCAAATATCATGTGCTATCGCAGATCTTTAAGGTTCTACAGATAATCCTAAAATGAATGAATTCCAAAATATTTTTTTTTCACTTTTGTTTCCGTATTTTTCCCCCATCCAGCTGAATCCCATCCAGAAGAATTTTAAATGTGCAATGTAAACTGTTGTAAAGATGCAGTAACTACAAAACCGAGTCAAACGCTGCCTTGCTATTGCATAACCTCAGTCTGTGGAGAGAACAATGGCGGCCAAAATGAAACGCAGTCAGTGGAAGAGAGACGGTGAAGTGGCAGCGTCCTGTAAGAAGGCAGAAGTCAGTATTTCAGTTACTGTAAATCTGCTTGTTCTCACACTCCATAGAGCAGGACATGTAAACTGTGGTAAATCATACACTGCAATATGGAAGAGCGTGCAGGTGACTTCCTTTATAACAACAAAGCATGTGGGTTTCTATGTGAAACGTGTGAATATGACATACCAACAATTACACAACATTCTTTCTGTCATGACTATATCATGAGTGCAAGTGATCTATGATGAATTATTTCCTTCGGCTTAAATGCAGTGCTCCACACATAGACGTGAATATGTAGTTAGGGCTAACGCTAACACGCGCACACACACGCGTCCCTCAGGATGGGAAGTGTGAAAATGGGATGTAACTGGCCTAGTTCCTGATTGAGTGTTAACTCCTGATGAACCGCCCTGCGCCAGTTGAGAGGAGACTGTTAAAAAGACGACCCTTAGGGAACAAAGAGCCGCTATACTGTAAATCAAACAAGGAACTTGTGTAGTAGGAAGAAAATTAAAAATGTTCACTCACACCATTCAGATAATGATTCAAATGCAGGAACTGATGTCGACAACACTGGTTTATTTGCTGGACATAATGAAGAGAAGCCTATGGTCATTGCATGACCTTTCCTGAGGAGTTTATTCTAGACATTGTGTGTTATGACTGGTTTAACACAGCAGCAGATTAGCAATTCAACTCAACATGAATTTCAGTAGTAAATATAGCTGACTGTGTTAATCGTGACATTTACCTGAGGGTCTTTATCGGCTCTAATTAACAGTGTCTTATCAGTTACATAATGCATGACGGTTAATAATGGTAGGTTATTAGTGCCTGGAACAAAGTAGTGACATGAAAAAAACGAAGTCAGAATACAAGCCTGAAATACACTGTCCCAGTGGATCAAACATGTCATCCATCCAAGCTGCTGCTTCCTTTCTATTCAACACTAAGAAAAGTGGCACTACATCTAACAGCGTCATGTGGTGATAAACTACACACAAATGCCTTCCTATTGTTAAATTGTTCTTCTGCCACACTGCTTTGTGCAAATAAACCAGGGCTACAATTTGAATGCCTAATAATAGCTTAAGACACATAAATGTAGGTTTACTGAAGCATATCAGGCTGCAACATCACGATGCTCCTTTAGCCTAACACAAATCGACACAAAAGGGGGAAGAAAAAAAATGCACAGCATTGCTGTGCTGACAAATCTGAAAAAAAAAAAAAGTGACATCTTCCACGGGATGTAAGAATTCGACTTTTGCAATGGGTCCAACAACCAAGTCCATCAGGCCCTTAACATTTAAATAGCATCCCGACTTGTGATTTAACAGCTTGCTCACACGTTCAGATTTGGGCACAAATCACGAGTTCAAAGAAGAGAACAACTCTAAGCCGACCCATTGCACTCATACTCACTCACAGATGTAGCTTCAGATGCTGGCCAATACCAATGGCTAGATCCAGTAAGACAAGTGTCTACATGAGAGTTGTGGAGAAAGATCAGCTGGCTGCTTTATCTCCTTCTGGCACAGTGATCTTAGCCCAGATCACGAGCACCTACACATCCTAGTCCCGATCTAGAATGAGAGGACGACAGCATTCGCTCCAATTCCGGGCCGCCTGGAACGTCATAGCCGTGCCTGTCCCAGAAAAGCTCAGCTCACCACAGGGACTGGTGGCCCACTTTACAAGGAGTCTAAAAGGCTGCTCTCTCACTGTCCTCTCTAAACTTTAGTCCTCTAGACTCTTCACATGCAAGATCATACAGCTGACTCAGTCCCAAGAGACGCGAGCCTATAGGAGGGCTTCAACCCGACGGTCAAACTGGTTAAAGCCATACGCTGCTTACCACATGCCACGAAGCAGCCAAAGTCAAGCACAAGCCGACCTCAAATATTTGCCATTTACTTTTGGTGATATAAAGCTCTGTTTCCAATAAAAAGCCTTAAAACACGGTCCGACAGCAGTTCATAGAGAGGCGTGTTTAGCTGTTTTACACATAAAATCACCTCAGACACACGTAGAAAAAAAAAATTACATAAACCTCAGGCAGTTAAACTGAACAGACAATTGACAGTAATACTACTCCACGGCCCTGAAAGTAAGTAAACACTTCTCCATTACAGGCTTACATCTAAGTAAATCAAGTGCACCGGGCCTTAGGACTGTTACATAACTTCTAAGGCTTTAATATAAGTTACTAAGTGATTTTGCCCAGCTGAACGGTTTGTGTACATTACATCTTCCCGGATTTGTTTGTGCAAGTACGGGTTGTTAGCTTACAGCCTGTGAGACTCAGCTAATGGTAGCCTCTACCTGAACGTTTATTACACTGGGTATATTAAAAGAGTGAGATCTTTGTTCTGCACATATTTGGTGTTGCTGTATTTCCCGGCCAATTTTGTTACACCTCTCCCATCTTGGGCATTTGCCATGAAAATATAATATTTAAAATGTTGTACATTTCATACCAGTACGTCTTGCAATTTGATCTCCATACCGAGATTGTATCTAAGGCAGGATTTAAACAGTAGTTCATGAAAACTGGGACTCCACAGTAAGCAATAACTGACCTCTGGTATGGCCTAATACGTCCCAGTATTATTTTAAAAAAAACCTAATAAGAATTAAATCGTTTGGGGGAGGTTTCTTTCAGTTTATAGCACACGATCAGTCTATGCAATTATCATTTGTAAGGATGAACCTCAAATTTACTCAGCAAAGACATGAAGAAATAAAATAAAGGGAGAAAAGTTTTCAAAGCAGTTTAAACTACAGTAGCAGCAGGTTTTAAATTGAGATAATTCACATAAGCCTTTGTCACATGTACATGGAATTCCTCCTCTGCATTTAACCCATCCTTTTGGACCCATGTCTACTTCTCTAACCTTCAAGCCATGGCTGCCCCCATGTTCATATTACATACGAACACAAATACAAAAAACTCAAACACGCTCAGTAATAAAGATACTTCACTGAAGTTATTTCTAAACGTAGAACGATGGATACAAAAAGTTGGTACCACCCCAGCGACAAGGAAAAGTACAGTTCGGTATC
This sequence comes from Neoarius graeffei, assembly GCF_027579695.1. Lineage (NCBI taxonomy): Eukaryota > Metazoa > Chordata > Actinopteri > Siluriformes > Ariidae > Neoarius > Neoarius graeffei. The sequence continues at coordinate 64,551,783 of NC_083573.1, read as the reverse complement.
TTTATTAGATGGTTATCATGGGCTCAATAGGTTAAAGCTCTGGGTTACTGATCCCCAGGTTCAAGGCCCAGCACTGTCAAGATGTTGGACAAGGTCCATCTTAGTGGTTCGACTTATCCACATCGATCCCACACAGAAGTGGGGAAAAGGTGTAAAAAAAAAAAAATTGGACAGTTATCATTGATTATTTCCAAAAAGCTGAACAAACATTAAGGATTGAACATCTTTATTTAGAGAATAAAGCACCAAAGATTGATACATCACAAGATGGTCAAGACATGTTCCTTCATAGAATCAATGCAGTGATGTTGGTATTAATCATGTGTCCTTCAGCCTACCCTTGAATCAAGTTCCAAGAACTCACCAAAACCAGATATTACCCCAATGCAATATATTACTACTGCACTTAGAAGGAAAGCAATAGTAGCCTACACCCTTCCTATAACATTTCTGACGGCAGTCCATTCGGCCTCATTGGTTGAACAAGCAAGATGAACTGCTCACAAGGACAGATCAAGTCTGTGTATCAGAGACAGCTTAATCCTCATATTTACACAGACTGACATGAGTGATGGTTGGTATTATTGATTATATCACTGTCTTATGTTACACACAAGCTGCCCTCTCTTAACCGCAGTGTGTATGTTGGTTGGTTGGTTTCAACAGAGCGCCTGCTGTGTTCATGGCTGAGATGTGTGTTCCTTTTATTCTTATTATTCACATGGTCACTAATGGCTTGAGATCCCCCCCCGAGTTAATAAAAAAGGTGGTGTTGGTTGCACAAAAGATGATAAGACTAAATCACCAGCCATCACCTTTCCCTCTGTTCTCCCTTCCATCATTTACAACACGTTTTGTCCAGCATTTCATACTGACTGACTGACGGAAAATGAACAGAATGTCTAAAAGTAAAAGCTAAAAGGTGAGTGTTTATGTCGAGGCTGACTGGATCTAGAGCAAAGTGTCTACAGCTGCTGCTCCATTGTAGCCTTTAAGAAAGCGCAAAGCTTTTGCAAGATTGTATCGATTCATCATTAACAAGTAAAACCCATCAGCCTGGCAGTTTTCATTTGCACTGAGACAAAAAACCGCCTAAAGGATGCGCAGTGGCTCAGCCGCTCAAGCAGCCTTCAGCCGCTCACAGCCGCCCAAGCAGCCTTCAGCCGCTCACAGCCGCTCAAGCAGCCGCTCACAGCCGCCCAAGCAGCCTTCAGCCGCTCACAGCCGCTCAAGCAGCCGCTCACAGCCGCCCAAGCAGCCGCTCACAGCCGCCCAAGCAGCCGCTCACAGCCGCCCAAGCAGCCGCTCACAGCCGCCCAAGCAGCCTTCAGCCGCTCACAGCCGCTCAAGCAGCCCTCAGCTGCTCACAGCCGCCCTCAGCCGCTCAAGCCGCCCTCAGCCGCTCACAGCCGCTCAAGCAGCCGCTCACAGCCGCTCACCAAGTTTCAGTGGAAGAGGCGCGAGCGCGCACAGCATCATCTTTATTCTCCTTCTTCGCACAAAGTTTCTCCTCCATCTGTCTTTTCTTCCACATGGACAATATTATTCATCAACTTTCTTATTTAAAAGTATCATTTCTTACCTCTCACTGTGCTGTACTTGTTACGTTTTGCCCTGTTCTTTTGCCGACTAATTTTAAAGCCATGCAAACACGGACACTTCTCTGGCACTCTTTTTTTTTTTTTCCCACCCCATTGAAACTTTTTTTTAAAGGTACCGGAAATCACCCGCCAAACACTTTGGTAGTTGTAGTTTTAACAGTATTGCATTCTATTCTTTGTGTAACGCACTGCACTTCAATACCCATAATGCTTTGCAAAGGAAACGACGCCCCACACGCAGTGTCTACCGTTAGGGTCCTTATAAATCACATAACAGTCTTTACAGCTACTCGAGAGGAAGAGCTTTAAACCAAACGCGCATTTAGATTACTGTTTTACAGAATAATAATGATTATTATATATAATAATCAATAAATACGATCAATAACATATAAATTATAGTTTAACAATAATAATAATAACAATAATAATATAAAAAGAATAAAAAGTACAGAATAAAACAACAAACAAAGAGCTTCTTTAATGTATGTATTAATCAAATATAATAATAATAATAATAATAATAATACAACCCCGATTCCAAAAAAGTTGGGACAAAGTACAAATTGTAAATAACAACGGAATGCAATAATTTACAAATCTCAAAAACTGATATTGTATTCACAATAGAACATAGACAACATATCAAATGTTGAAAGTGAGACATTTTGAAATTTCATGCCAAATATTGGCTCATTTGAAATTTCATGACAGCAACACATCTCAAAAAAGTTGGGATAGGGGCAATAAGAGGCTGGAAAAGTTAAAGGTACAAAAAAGGAACAGCTGGAGGACCAAATTGCAACTCATTAGGTCAATTGGCAAAAGGTCATTAACATGAGTGGGTATAAAAAGAGCATCATGGAGTGGCAGCGGCTCTCAGAAGTAAAGCTAGGAAGAGGATCACCAATCCCCCTAATTCTGCACCGACAAATAGTGGAGCAATATCAGAAAGGAGTTCGACAGTGTAAAATTGCAAAGAGTTTGAACATATCATCATCTACAGTGCATAATATCATTAAAAGATTCAGAGAATCTGGAAGAATCTCTGTGCGTAAGGGTCAAGGCCGGAAAACCATACTGGGTGCTCGTGATCTTCGGGCCCTTAGACAGCACTGCATCACATACAGGCATGCTTCTGTATTGGAAATCACAAAATGGGCTCAGGAATATTTCCAGAGAACATTATCTGTGAACACAATTCACTGTGCCATCCGCCGTTGCCAGCTAAAACTCTATAGATCAAAGAAGAAGCCGCATCTAAACATGATCCAGAAGCGCAGACGTCTTCTCTGGGCCAAGGCTCATTTAAAATGGACTGTGGCAAAGTGGAAAACTGTTCTGTGGTCAGACGAATCAAAATTTGAAGTTCTTGATGGAAATCAGGGACGCCGTGTCATTCGGACTAAAGAGGAGAAGGACGACCCAAGTTGTTATCAGCGCTCAGTTCAGAAGCCTGCATCTCTGATGGTATGGGGTTGCATTAGTGCGTGTGGCATGGGCAGCTTACACATCTGGAAACACACCATCAATGCTGAAAGGTATATCCAGGTTCTAGAGCAACATATGCTCCCATCCAGACGACGTCTCTTTCAGGGAAGACCTTGCATTTTCCAACATGACAATGCCAAACCACATACTGCATCAATTACAGCATCATGTCTGCGTAGAAGAAGGGTCCGGGTACTGAACTGGCCAGCCTGCAGTCCAGATCTTTCACCCATAGAAAACATTTGGCGCATCATAAAACGGAAGATACGACAAAAAAGACCTAAGACAGTTGAGCAACTAGAATCCTACATTAGACAAGAATGGGTTAACATTCCTATCCCTAAACTTGAGCAACTTGTCTCCTCAGTCCCCAGACGTTTACAGACTGTTGTAAAGAGAAAAGGGGATGTCTCACAGTGGTAAACATGGCCTTGTCCCAACTTTTTTGAGATGTGTTGTTGTCATGAAATTTAAAATCACCTAATTTTTCTCTTTAAATGATACATTTTCTCAGTTTAAACATTTGATATGTCATCTATGTTCTATTCTGAATAAAATATGGAATTTTGAAACTTCCACATCATTGCATTCCGTTTTTATTCACAATTTGTACTTTGTCCCAACTTTTTTGGAATCGGGGTTGTAATATAAAAAGAATAAAAAGTACAGAATAAAACAATAAAGAGCTTCTTTAATGTATGTATTAATCAAATGTAATTATAATAATAATTATTATTATTATTGATGACCAGTCTCATAACATAATGTCTCTCAATTCCAGTTCTAGGTACCCCCATTTTAAGCAAGCAAGCAAGCAAACAAACAAACAAACAAACAAACGAATGAATTAAGTCCAGCTTGATTATGAATAATCGTAGTGAACAACTTGTTAACTGAGTAGATAAGTCAGGGAAACAAACAAGATATAATCTATGAACAGAAACGTTCTACAGTCTGAGTGACCCAAGTGTTTATCATGTAAATGTCATCAGTTTTATGCAGCTATTGTGTACAAGTTTATGCATTATTTAGATGAAGATTATTGACAGTTTGATGGACTCTGAAACTCTGAGTCTGATGGGCAACTGAATAAAAAAAATAAATTAAGATCTGAGCCTATAGCAGAGGAAAGGAAAATATCATAACAGATGTTGTGATGCCGGCGGCACGGTGGTGTAGTGGTTAGCGCTGTCGCCTCACAGCAAGAAGGTCCGGGTTCGAGCCCCGTGGTCGGCGAGGGCCTTTCTGTGTGGAGTTTGCATGTTCTCCCCGTGTCCGCGTGGGTTTCCTCCGGGTGCTCCGGTTTCCCCCACGGTCCAAAGAGGTTAGGTTAGGTTAGGTTAGGTTAGGTTAACTGGTGACTCTAAATTGACCGTAGGTGTGAATGTGAGTGTGAATGGTTGTCTGTGTCTGTGTGTCAGCCCTGTGATGACTTGTCCAGGGTGTACCCCGCCTTTCGCCCGTAGTCAGCTGGGATAGGCTCCAGCTTGCCTGCGACCCTGTAGAAGGATAAAGCGGCTAGAGATAATGAGATGAAATGAGATGAGATGTTGTGACGCCATTACTCTGGTGTGTAGAATAAAAAGTTCTGTGAATCGGACATGTCGATATTGTAATTTAACACAACACTGCCATCCAATGGACACTAAGAGAAAAGTAAGATCTATCTATCTATCTATCTATCTATCTATCTATCTATCTATCTATCTATCTATCTATCTATCTATCTCCTTGCTACAGTTAACAAGAAATGTTCTATTAAAATATTTGTATAGATATTCTGCAATATCTAAAATGACTTAGTAACTTAAAGCATTAGGACACATAAATCTGTGGAGCAATCAAAAGTAGCCTAATTACAGTTACATTAATGAAAAGAATAAAAAGTACAGAATAAAACAACAAACAAACAGCTTCTTTAATGCATGTATTAATCAAATGTAATATCTCATCTCATCTCATTCATCTCTAGCCGCTTTATCCTTCTACAGGGTCGCAGGCAAGCTGGAGCCTATCCCAGCTGACTACGGGCGAAAGGCGGGGTACACCCTGGACAAGTCGCCAGGTCATCACAGGGCCGACACATAGACACAGACAACCATTCACACTCACATTCACACCTACGGTCAATTTAGAGTCACCAGTTAACCTAACCTTCATGCCTTTGGACTGTGGGGGAAACCGGAGCACCCGGAGGAAACCCACGCGGACACGGGGAGAACATGCAAACTCCGCACAGAAAGGCCCTCGCCGGCCCCAGGGCTCGAACCCAGACCTTCTTGCTGTGAGGCGACAGCGCTAACCACTACACCACCGTGCCGCCCAAATGTAATATAACTGACAATTTTAATTTAGGATATTCTGTCCTTTATGTTACTGAGCTGCCTTTTTTCAATCAGCAAAACACTTATATACTGTGCTTATGAAAATAATTATTTATTTAACATCAAATGTAGCTAATTGTGGGCGGCACGGTGGTGTAGTGGTTAGCGCTGTCGCCTCACAGCAAGAAGGTCCTGGGTTCGAGCCCCGGGGCCGGCGAGGGCCTTTCTGTGTGGAGTTTGCATGTTCTCCCTGTGTCCGCGTGGGTTTCCTCCAGGTGCTCCGGTTTCCCCCACAGTCCAAAGACATGCAGGTTAGGTTAACTGGTGACTCTAAATTGAGTGTAGGTGTGAATGTGAGTGTGAATGGTTGTCTGTGTCTATGTGTCAGCCCTGTGATGACCTGGCGACTTGTCCAGGGTGTACCCCGCCTTTCGCCCGTAGTCAGCTGGGATAGGCTCCAGCTTGCCTGTGACCCTGTAGAAGGATAAAGCGGCTAGAGATAATGAATGAATGAATGTAGCTAATTGTCTCAAAATTCACAGCAGTATCACAAAACAATGTCTCATCTCATCTCATTATCTGTAGCCGCTTTATCCTGTTCTACAGGGTCGCAGGCAAGCTGGAGCCTATCCCAGCTGACTACGGGCGAAAGGCGGGGTACACCCTGGACAAGTCGCCAGGTCATCACAGGGCTACAAAACAATGTACTATGCAAAAAAAAAGTGAACCCCCCCCCCCCCCCCCCCAAACCTTGCAGCAATAAACATTCAGTAGTAAAATGCAAGGGGTTTTGGAAGAAATCAAAGGAATGGATGATAGTCAATACATGGATGTGAACTCATTAGATATCGCCAAATATCTCATCTCATCTCATTATCTCTAGCCGCTTTATCCTTCTACAGGGTCGCAGGCAAGCTGGAGCCTATCCCAGCTGACCACGGGCGAAAGGCGGGGTACACCCTGGACAAGTCGCCAGGTCATCACAGGGCTGACACATAGACACAGACAACCATTCACACTCACACTCACAGTCAATTTAGAGTCCCCAGTTAACCTAACCTGCATGTCTTTGGACTGTGGGGGAAACCGGAGCACCTGGAGGAAACCCACGCGGACACGGGGAGAACATGCAAACTCCACACAGAAAGGCCCTCGCCGGCCCCGGGGCTCGAACCCAGGACCTTCTTGCTGTGAGGCGACAGTGCTAACCACTACACCACCGTGCCGCCCTCGCCAAATATCTGTGCAAGTGAATTAATTTTTTTTATATGATTACTTCTGGCAAATGCATTATTTTCCATGAAAATGAATAATGTTCAACTAATGACAGTAAACACTACATAATGAACAGTACTGCTCTGGCAGTGTATGCAGAATTAGGGGAATGCTGTCATGGTGCACTAAAGCAAATTGGAAAAAAAAAAAGTCTCGCACCTGACACTGTTAAATCCAAATGTGCTCAACCACATGCCATGCTCAGTATGAGAAAACGATCCACTCAAACAGGAAGTGTCTGAAAGCTTGGTGGTGACTTGTGTTCGTAGTTAAACTCAGTGTGAAGCAGAGAAACCAGCAAAAGAACAAAGATGTAAAAGACTTTAAAGCAACATTTTGAAGAGTGGATTTCATGCTGTCATTAAATATCTCATTCCACTGGAATTATCACTGGAAGACAAAAAATAGAACTTTTTTTCATATGAATGAAAGAAAGTTTTTGTATAATATGAATGCCTTGAACTGAAATATTATGAAACTCAGATCTAATTTTGGTGCAGGTTCAGCAGTTGGTAACTGGGCTTTAAAAGACACATGCTGTTCCCAAACCAGTAGGTACAATTTTATTTTATTTTTTTGCCCGAGATTGACCAGATATACCCGTGTATAGTAAACTTATCCATCCATTATCTGTAGCCACTTATCCTGTCCTACAGGGTCGAAGGCAAGCTGGAGCCTATCCCAACTGACTATGGGCGAGAGGCGGGGTACACCCTGGACAAGTCGCCAGGTTATCGCAGGGCTGACACATAGACAACCATTCACACTCACACCTACGGTCAATTTAGAGTCACCAGTTAACCTAACCTGCATGTCTTTAGGGGAAACCGGAGCACCCGGAGAAAACCCATGCAGACAGGGAGAACATGCAAACTCCACACAGAAAGGCCCTCGCCGGCCGCTGGGCTTGAACCCAGGACCTTCTTGCTGTCAGGCGACAGTGCTAACCACTACACCACCATAGTAAACTTATAACTAAACGAAATCAAATGACTTATGATTTGAGATAGGGATGTGGTCGTCTTTTCATTTAATAATGCAAGGTAGTTTTATCTGTAATTGTTAAATTAATTGTTAGCATCGGGCGGCACGGTGGTGTAGTGGTTAGCGCTGTCGCCTCACAGCAAGAAGGTCCTGGGTTTGAGCCCTGGGGCCGGCGAGGGCCTTTCTGTGTGGAGTTTGCATGTTCTCCCCGTGTCCGCGTGGGTTTCCTCCGGGTGCTCCGGTTTCCCCCACAGTCCAAAGACATGCAGGTTAGGTTAACTGGTGACTCTAAATTGACCGTAGGTGTGAATGTGAGTGTGAATGGTTGTCTGTGTCTATGTGTCAGCCCTGTGATGACCTGGCGACTTGTCCAGGGTGTACCCCGTCTTTCGCCCGTAGTCAGCTGGGATAGGCTCCAGCTTGCCTGCGACCCTGTAGAAGGATAAAGTGGCTACAGATAATGAGATGAGTTGAGATGAATTGTTAGCGTCAATTTTTTTTTGAGTAAGCATGCATGTTTAGGTAAAACTATGTTTTACCTAAACAATTCCAAACACATTGGGTCTAGACATGAACTTAGATTAAATAATTATTTTCTTTAAACTTACAGTAAACACAAGAGCATTATAACCATTATTCCTAAGCATAGGAATAATGAGTGATCACATTATTGCATCTTATTAAACAATGTTTATAATTTAACACTTAAAGCATGACCATCAACTGTATTCCACTATATGACATAAAAAGTGAATTTTGCAGGCAGGGAGTATATGCAGAAGTGTTATCTCCTTTATTGACTTCTGGAAGCATATTTAATTTATTTTTCCAGCCAGGAATTAAATATTGGAATATGCGTAAAACTCCTTTAAAAGCCAACAAAACTGCTCTTGTGATCTGATGACATTATTGTGATTTTGTTTGTCTTAGAACATCTGACTGAGGATTCAGAGACCTTGCTAAAGATGTGGAGTTTGACATCCTGTTTGTAAATGATAATTGCTTCTGGTATGGGTTTTGTAATGCCATGTGGGTTGCATTGACATAGAAAGGACCTGACCTGTGGACAGTTTTCTGGAAATGATGCGCTTTTGTTCTAATATGCTAAGGGAAATTATATCTGTAGTACTCAGGGTGCATGCAGTGAACAGAGTGTGGGTGTGTGTAAAAACATAGCAGGGAAATGTCCTGGTTCAGCCACTGTATGTATATTTGGAGAAAGGTATGGAATATATTGCTATAGAGGTTCTTCTTCTCAGCATGAATACAGTATATCAGCTCTGCAGACTGAAGGTGCTGAAAATACCTTTATGCATTTTTTTTTTATTTCTAGTTGCAATTTTTTTTTGTGTGTGTGTAAGATGTACCAGTGTCTACAATGCTCTGTAAATAATACTTGCTAGGCAGCCTCCCCTACAGCACCGCTCTAATAATAGCTCAGTAATAGGCAGTGAGGGAGTGTGCAGCAGACAGAATGTGCAGGAATGTCAGTGTTTAGTGGACAGCTGCTTGACTGTCTAGAATGCCATTATACAGCATGTGCTGCTCCAGATCTCACCACATTTGCTTTCTTTTATACTTTATATGTTAGAAGTAAAAGGAAATAGAAATGTAGGAAAATTAGGAAAAGTTATATTCTTTTAGAGCAATGTAATCATTGCATTTTTTATCCATCCATCTATTATCTATATCGCATACCTGTCAGGGCCATGGATTTTTAAATTAATATATTCAGTTATTGAAAATGAGTTAACACATACATTGAGAGATTGGGCATCCTTTCTAGAAATGAATGATTCTCTAGACATATCAAGTCAAGTCAAGTTTATTTGTATAGCGCTTTTAACAATAAACATTGTCGCAAAGCAGCTTTACAGAATTTGAACGACTTAAAATATGAGCTAATTTTATCCCTAATCTAGCCCCAATGAGCAAGCCTGTGGTGACGGTGGCAAGGAAAAACTCCCTCAGATGACATGAGGAAGAAACCTCGAGAGGAACCAGACTCAAAAGGGAACCCATCCTCATCTGGGCAACAACAGACAACATGACTATAACATTAACAGTCCTAACAAAGTCAGCTTCGGTGATGCTATAAACCCCCCACCGATGGAAACCCGAGCGCAAAACCGTTCACGACAACCACAGTCCCAAAGTCAGCAAGTCAACTGCAGTCCCAAAGTCAGCAAGTCAACTGCAGTCCCAAAGTCAGCAAGTCAACTGCAGTCCTAAAGTCAGCAAGTCAACTGCAGTCCTAAAGTCAGCAAGTCAACTGCAGTCCCAAAGTCAGCAAGTCAACTGCAGTCCCAAAGTCAGCAAGTCAACTGCAGTCCCAAAGTCAGCAAGTCAACTGCAGTCCTAAAATCAGCAAGTCAACTGCAGTCCTAAAGTCAGCAAGTCAACTGCAGTCCTAAAGTCAGCAAGTCAACTGCAGTCCTAAAGTCAGCAAGTCAACTGCAGTCCTAAAGTCAGCAAGTCAACTGCAGTCCTAAAGTCAGCAAGTCAACTGCAGTCCTAAAATCAGCAAGTCAACTGCAGTCCTAAAGTCAGCAAGTCAACTGCAGTCCTAAAGTCAGCAAGTCAACTGCAGTCCTAAAATCAGCAAGTCAACTGCAGTCCTAAAGTCAGCAAGTCAACTGCAGTCCTAAAGTCAGCAAGTCAACTGCAGTCCTAAAGTCAGCAAGTCAACTGCAGTCCTAAAATCAGCAAGTCAACTGCAGTCCTAAAGTCAGCAAGTCAACTGCAGTCCTAAAGTCAGCAAGTCAACTGCAGTCCTAAAGTCAGCAAGTCAACTGCAGTCCTAAAGTCAGCAAGTCAACTGCAGTCCTAAAGTCAGCAAGTCAACTGCAGTCCTAAAGTCAGCAAGTCAACTGCAGTCCTAAAGTCAGCAAGTCAACTGCAGTCCTAAAATCAGCAAGTCAACTGCAGTCCTAAAGTCAGCAAGTCAACTGCAGTCCTAAAGTCAGCAAGTCAACTGCAGTCCTAAAGTCAGCAAGTCAACTGCAGTCCTAAAGTCAGCAAGTCAACTGCAGTCCTAAAGTTAGCAAGTCAACTGCAGTCCCCAGCCACAAAAGCACCACTGCAAGAGTCCAGAGCATCCTCCAGCGTCCCACACTCCTCTGGGAAACGGCAAAGGTGGTATTGAGAGGCAAAATCATTTCATTTTCAACGTGTCTATCTATCTATACTACTAAAGGAAGGCTGTCTGTCTGTTCACCTATGCAATTCGACACGGCGGGACACACATACTCTATACTTTGCACATGGATTGGTGACATACCAGAGGGGCCCAAGACAACATTTTCGATTTTCCCAAATATGGGATTAGTGCTAATCCAACACACTATTCATTTCCCATAGGCTACATGCTCACGCTAACACACTGCGCACAGCCTCGGCAGGGAATCCCCTCCCCCACTCGCCTGGGAGTTTTGATTGTACGGGACCTCGCAATCAGCACTCTTCACCAGAGACTTCCGCTATAGGTCTGAGTCTATGTCTCCTCAGTGACAGACAATAACCACTGTCTCCTCTCTCCCACAAGCAATAACCACTAGTCAAAAGAAACAAGAAGAAACAATTGAATGTGAACTGGAACCAAAAATGAAACATTTAACAAATTAATATTCTTCTAATCTTTCCGACCAAATTGACAGTGAACTCAGAGAAGCAACATTCCTTCCTGAAGACATGCTTAACAAAAAAAAAAAACATTTCTAATCCAGAAATCAAGACATAATCTCATCTCATCTCATTATCTCTAGCCGCTTTATCCTGTTCTACAGGGTCGCAGGCAAGCTGGAGCCTATCCCAGCTGACTACGGGCGAAAGGCGGGGTACACCCTGGACAAGTCGCCAGGTCATTACAGGGCTGACACATAGACACAGACAACCATTCACACTCACATTCACACCTACAGTCAATTTAGAGTCACCAGTTAACCTAACCTGCATGTCTTTGGACTGTGGGGGAAACCGGAGCACCTGGAGGAAACCCACGTGGACACGGGGAGAACATGCAAACTCCGCACAGAAAGGCCCTCACCGGCCACGGGGCTCGAACCCGGACCTTCTTGCTGTGAGGCGACAGCGCTAACCACTACACCACCGTGCCACCCTCAAGATATAATAATTTTGAATTTAGTAAGAAGTCAGGCAGATTTTAGCAAATCAACTTCAAAGAGACAAAGAAAAATAATAATCCCAGTAATTAAGGACTTACAAGGTAGCATCTTGCATTCCTTGGAAGACATGAACACTGCATTTCAGACATTCTACAGTCAACTATACACCTCAAGGACCAGGCCATGACCAGGCACACAAAAGTTTCAAGAGTTTTTAGAGTATGGTGCAAACAACAACAACAACGATGACGACAAGTGTGGCCAGGCAAAACAAACCTCGCCTGGTAGCACTTATGATGAATATGAAGGAAGATATCGTGAAAAAATGATTTTGACCTTTTTGGTGACCTTGACCTTGATTTTGACCTTGTGTATGAACATACTTGGCCAATAAACATGGTTCTGATTCTGATTCTCTGCTGCTCTCAGCCAATCAGAACACACTGTACTGCTTACTGCCCTCAGCCAATCAGAACACACTGTACTGCTTACTGCCCTCAGCCAATCAGAACACATCGTACTGCTCTCACACTGTACTGTGTGATTGTTACACTCGTACATTCTTACAGCACGATGACATAGTGGCTACTGCCTCTATATGAAGCAATAGCCACAAAAACCTTGACCTTAACCAGATGACCCCCAAAATGTTGGAGGTTCGATTTGAGACCAGTGGCCATTAATCCTGAAAGTTTCATGAATATTGGTCCAGCCATTTTCCTGTAATATTATTAACAAACAAGCAAGCAAGCAAGCAAGCAAGCAAACAAACAAACAAACCCCACTGAAAACAATACCTCACCCCCTGGTGGACTCCATTCCAGGTGAGGTAACAACAAACATCTAGCAAGCAGCAGTTCTTTGTTGATGACAGCAGTCAGAGGAAAATAGCCAAACTGTTTCAAGTTGACCAGAAGGCTACGGTAACTCAAATAACCACTTTTTACAAGCGGGGTGAGCAGAAAGTGCTCACAGAACGCACAACAAGTCAAAACCTTGAGGTGGACAGGTTACAACAGCAGAAGCCACATCAAGTTCCACTCCTATCAGCCAAGAACAGGAATCTGAGGCTGCATTGGGCACGGGCTCAGCAAAACTGGACAGGTGAAAATTGGAAAAACACCAGGCAATTTTACAGTTTTTCTCAATTGGTTTGGCTCATTTCTTGAAACTGAGATGACATTCTCAAAATAACATGGACAAATCCCCAAACCCACTTGCAATTTCTCACAACAGATTGGCATTTCTCATTGCTTTCATCAAATTGCAAATCCTTTGTACATGTCTCAAGTGTCTAGTGCATCCTTGCAAATGGTTATGTACAAGTGGCCCACAGTTAACACGATCATCCCACATTTAGCACAACTTCCAAATGAATAGATGTTCGTAATCCATCCCAATTAGCTGTTTCTCAATGTAATGGTCGTTCCCTCCAAAACATGTCAGAACAATTTCATCGTATAAGTCATCATATGCAGAATAGTCTGCTCAATTGTCAAAATTAGTCAAGGACATAATACAATATAGTATATATATTTTTGGAAGATTTTGGAAGATTTTTGGAATAAATACATGGCAGTCAGGTGAATAAGTGACGGGTGAATTCAGGTTTTGACTAACGATGGAGGAGTTTCCCACATCACAGATGACCAATCCAACAGTTTGTGGAGTTACCTGGCAGGTGTTGTGTATGACTGTGACTGCTGCCATACATGTATACTGTATATAGAGCTTGGCCTGGTGCCAGTACTATTTGCAGAGTGAACATGGAGGAACCTCAACAAGGACAACTTCCAGCTGGAGGAAGGGGAAGAGGAAGAGAAGGAGGAGGAAGGAGAGGAAGAGGAAGAGGAAGAGGAGGAGGGGTGCGGATGCGTGGTGGTGGAGTAGGGGGAAGAGGGCGAAGAGTGCGTAGGCATCACACTGTCCCCGATGAAATTCGAGCCACCATTATTGACCATGTAGTCAATCATGGCCTAACCATGGCAGAGGCAGGGCGCCGAGTGCAGCCTAACGTGCCACGCTCTACAGTCTCCTCCATCATACAACCCTTTTGCAGGGAAAACAGGTATGCACTCAGGCAGTGATGGAATTACAATTTTTTCTAGGAAAGCTGTGTGTGTGTGTGTGTGTGTGTGTGTGTGTGTGTGTGTGTGTGTGTGTGTGTGTGTGTGTGTGTGTGCACGCCTGCACGTGTGTGCATGTGTGTAGGCCCATACTGCAAAATCGTATGATGCAGTGTTGCGTATATAAAGTGACAAAGAAAATACTACAGTAAATTTGACAAAATAAAGTAAATTACAGTTGCAGTTTAGAGTAGTATTGCAGTGCAAATTGTCATGTCTGTGTCTATCTGCAGAATTGGGCGACAGCCTCCTTTGGGCGGTAGAAGGAGATTGCTCACAGATCCCCAGGAACAAGCCATCTGCAACATGGTTATACAAAACAATGCCATCACACTCACACAGATCCGCAATGCAGTCCTTCAAGATGAATCCATCTTCCACAATATCAACTCCATTAGCATCTCAACCATAGACCGGGTCCTGAAGAGAAATCATATGACCATGAAACAAATATACAGGGTACCATTCAACAGGAACACAGAGAGGGTGAAAGAACTGCGGTACCAGTATGTGCAGGTAAGTCAATTACTGTATTTGTTTTCCACCATTGTAACCTATACACTATGCAGAGGTTCAAAGTTTGGGGGGTTTTCCGTATCTTTACTGTGCCTTTGGAATCCAGTATCTGACCACAGAATTTTGCCTAACGACTGTAACAGAAAACTGTGATCAGTATTTCTCCATTTTGTGTCAAAGACCCCCTGGAGTACCTCTGCATAGGCCAGCATAGGTTTGGAACCACTGCAGGTTATATTGACTTTGTGAAGAACATATTACTGCTGTGTATGACCCATCTACATGATTTGGTTTTACCTATATTTCTCTTTTGTAGAGAATAATGGCATTGGAGGGGATTGAAACACCTCATCTCCTGGTGTTTGTAGATGAGGCTGGTTTCAATCTGGCCAAGAGCCGCAGGCGCGGACGTAACATCATTGGCCAGCGGGCCACAGTGGACGTCCTGGGTCAAAGAGGGGGAAATATTACAATGTGTGCGACCATTTCTGACAATGGTGTGGCCACACGTATTGCAAGCCTGGGCCCGTACAACATTCAGAGGCTCCTCCTCTACCTGGACCGTCTGTATATGGATTTAGTCCCCGAAAATGAAAGGGGTCTCGAAGCACCCCACCTACCACAGTTTGTCATTGTGTGGGACAATGTGAGCTTTCACCATGGCCCACTCATCAGAGCATGGTTCAACAGCCATCCAAGGATGCGTAATGTGTTTTTACCACCATATTCGCCGTTTCTCAATCCTATTGAAGAGTTTTTCTCTGCTTGGAGGTGGAGAGTTTATGAACGCCACATTGGGGATCAGAGGTCTCTCCTCAATGCGATGGATGCTGCCTGTGAAGACATCACAGGTGATCAGTGTCGGGGTTGGCTAAGACATTCACGCCGCTTCTTCCCACGCTGCATCGCAAGGGAGAACATCCGGTGCGATGTAGATGAAAATCTGTGGCCAAACAGAGAGCAGCGGATGGATGGCCAGGAGGATGAGGATGGTGACCAGGAGAGGGTGGGGGAAGACGGCAACAGCGACTAGTCCAAGTGTTTCATTTCTGGAACTTTATTGCTTTTTTGGTTCATGTTTATATTTTGCCATACAGCCTTTCAGCGCGAGGACGCATGATATCACATGCAGAAGGTCAATGCATATTTTCCTTTTACCTATATTCTCTGTACGTAATGCAGTAATGCATGCAATTTGGTTTGTGTGAAAATTGTGTGAATAAACAATTTCCTTGGCGAAATGAGTGCACTGTGTGTGGTGTCAAACTTTGGAGGCTGCTCTCACTGTAAAACCCTATTTCTCCAGTTTTATATATAATAGTATTTCTTTAGCTAGACCTCTGACAAAATGTCTAAGCATTTTGACTTGCAGTGCTTACACAATGCCAAAGGGACAATGCATTTTGGGGGCATTGACTATTTATGTGAGAAGGATATTTAGTTTTGACACGTGGGTAAACTGTTTTGGGAGAGATATGAGCATTTGCAGATGATCCATGTAGTTGTGCTGAGCCATCCAGGTCATTTAGACAGAAGCACTTAATGAACGAAAATGAGGCCAAGCAATTGAGAAGGATCTATGCCATTTTTATGGTACTGACTATTTATATGGGAAAGGGATTTCATTTTGAAGCATGAATGAACAGTTTTGGGAGACATATGACATTTTGCTGGTTATCTGAAGGGTTGTGCAGAACTGTAACACTGTTTGGCAAAATGACCTTATAGTTATAGGAATGTCATCTCAGTTTCAGGAAATGAGCCAAACCAATCGAGAAAAACTGTAATATATAAAATTCTGCGCTTTTTTCTTCTGCTTTTCTTTTCTAATCAGAAATGTGCCATCAAAGACACACAGTCATGTACTACACCCAAATACACTTATAAAAATTTACAAGAATATACACATTTAACCAAGTCAGCCTGAGAAATATCCCACTAGTATAGATATACTTTCCTTGTGCATGACATTATTATTCTTTCAGGCAGTTTTACCAACTACATTGGGTCCGTAATGAAACATGATGAAAAATTTTAAATAACACAGAATTACTCTTGCATTGAGTCAACAAGCATTGAACAATTGTGTGAATACTCCAGTGCCACACAATCCATGAAATCAAAATGATTTTCTTCAACACCCATGACAAATGGTACTTATATATCAAGCCCATGCCTAAAATATGACTTGACCAAAATGTCCCTGCCATGAAGCAACTCAAATCAAAGCCAGATGTTGCAGCTTCTCCACCTGCTACCCCTCTTACTGCCTTCTCCTAAAAGTCAACATGAAGCCAATCACATGTTTTTAACATGCAGGGGGTCACATTCTATACATTCTACTCTTTCTATTTATGGTATGGTCATTATATGTAGTGCTGAAGACCATTTGCTTCTTTTCCTGTTTGCTGTTCAGTTCCTAAGCAAGAGAAAATTGTGAAATACATAGAAACATTTATTTCACTAGAATTAAAATCACAACTGAATTTTTTAAAGCCATAGAAGCACATATTAAACAACATAATCACATCATTATATATATATATATATATATATATATATATATATATATATATATATATATATATATATATATATATATATATATATACATAAAATGGCATGCCGTTCAGGAAATTAATCTTTGAATATATGGAATGAAACCCTGAATATATTGAATGAAACTTTGAAAATATGGAATGAAACCCTGAATATATGGAATGAAACCCTGAATATATTGAATGAAACTTTGAATATATGGAATGAAACTTTGAACATATGGAATGAAACCCTGAATATATTGAATGAAACTTTGAATATATGGAATGAAACCCTGATTATATTGAATGAAACCCTGAATATATTGAATGAAACTTTGAATATATGGAATGAAACCCTGAATATATGGAATGAAACCCTGATTATATTGAATGAAACCCTGAATATATTGAATGAAACTTTGAATATATGGAATGAAACTCTGATTATATTGAATGAAACTTTGAATATATGGAATGAAACCCTGAATATATTGAATGAAACCCTGAATGGTCCGTGTATCATCCGATCATTCAAGTATTCCATTCAATCTGGAAAACGAAAAACAAAAAAAAAACAACTCAATATTTCGTTTTCCTGTTTTTCTGTATGACCAAAAAATGAGGGATTGGTGTTTGTTTTCCTTTTTCCAACTCAAAACAGAACAAATAATAAACAGGGAAAACAAAACGAAATAATAACTCTAATTTACGATTATTGATTTTCTCTATTCCCCACGCTACATTAGCCTTCCCATGATCCTCAGCGACAGTCCATCATCATCTCTGCGTCTATGAAACAGAAAAATTGCATGTGCATGTATATATCAAGTAATTTATTCATACATCCTATTCATTTAATATATTAAGCTGATGATCTCTTAATTATTATTATCTCAATATAATAGTAATCTGTACTCGAGTTGAGGGGGGATGGGGGGGATGCCATCCCCCCGGAATAAAAAAATGGTCAAAATCATCCCCCCTGTAAAACGGGCATCCCCCTCCCTTCCCTTGAGCAATTTTATCAATAAATGTGGACATTACTTCTATTTAACATTGGAATTAGAAATGCCATTCCACGCAGCTTTGCTGAAACTGCGCATACAGTAAGCTCCGCGAGAGAGGGCGCGCGCAAGCCAAGCGTTTGAGGAGGTGACATTCAGTTGGGGTTCCGTTATTTTTGACTTCATTCGGCGTCAGTGACCGCAGCGGATTGCAGCATCATGGCCAAGCGGAGTGGACAGCAAGACCTAAGCAAGTTCGGATTTAAGATCGCAAGAAAAAACATTTCAGGAGGTAAGTCAAGAGTTACGAATATCAGTCCCACTTTCTGTGAGCCCGCTATCATGCTGTAAAGTTCCCGATATGGAGCCTAATTTGTGGGCAGCGGATAACAACACAGCTATCATAATGAATGTTAGTTTGGAGTCTAGCCAGCTATCGATAGCTTACTCAGGTTCATGTTAGCTTTGATTTCTTGTATAAGGCCATTAATTTAATCAGCCTGGACGTTCGTTTGTTATTCTTCAGGCAACAAATTCTATTGACTTGATATGAAAAGATTCAGTTGTTCATTTACATTGCCTGCTGAGGTTTTAATAAATTATTTACCAAACGATTGAAAAGGAGCCCCATGACTATGAAGTTACACTTCAAATTGCACTAGTCATGGTAGGCTCCTTTTAAATCGTTTGGTAAATAATTTATTAAAACCTCAGCAGGCAATGTAAATGAACAACTGAATCTTTTCATATCAAGTCAATAGAATTTTATTCAAAGCTGAACATTGGGAACATTGAATTAAATACAGAGGTAGGTAGGGAACCAATAAGCTAAAACAAGCAACAGTAAATTGTAAATCTTCAGCTGTTGGTTCTCCTGCTTGCTCCGGCCTGTATTGTCTCCCACTCCGGGTCCTCCAGCTCCTGTCGCACTGTGTTGCAGTTGCTGCTGACTGTCATCTGGAATAAAGAGCAGTGGATAAGATAATTTAATTAAATATAATTATAATGTTATTTCTGATTTATTTATTATCTGAACGAGGATTTGAGCTTTGAAAAATGACCGGATTCTTTCTGTAACGTTGATTCCCGCTGTTATCTAGGTCACGTGACACCTTAACGTTGACGGTTACCAAGGAGCTGCCTTGGATACTTTGATACTTTGCTTTGATACATACCAGCACTTTGATACATACTGGATACAAGCTAGCAAAATGAGTTAAAAGCAGGCATCTTTGGAAAGTTTCTTTGGAAAGGGGAAAAAGGCCCATTGAGGAGACAGAAGAAGAGCCGATGACGAAGAAAAAGAAAGCTGCATTTTAGCAGACACTTTGTCGAGTCCTACACCAATCCTGCTCTGCCTTACATGTTGTGACCGGCTCTCTAATGAGGCAATGAAGCCTTCAAAACTGCTAGTGTCGTTAATTTTAGCCTTCCTGTCTTGAATAACACTTTTTGTTGCCTGAAGAATACCAAACGAACGTCCAGGCTGATTAAATTAATGGCCTTATACAAGAAATCAAAGCTAACATGAACCTGAGTAAGCTATCGATAGCTGGCTAGACTCCAAACTAACATTCATTATGATAGCTGTGTTGTTATCCGCCGCCCACAAATTAGGCTCCATATCGGGAACTTTACAGCATGATAGCGGGCTCACAGAAAGTGGGACTGATATTCGTAACTCTTGACTTACCTCCTGAAATGTTTTTTCTTGCGATCTTAAATCCGAACTTGCTTAGGTCTTGCTGTCCACTCCGCTTGGCCATGATGCTGCAATCCGCTGCGGTCACTGACGCCGAATGAAATCAAAAATAACGGAACCCCAACTGAATGTCACCTCCTCAAACGCTTGGCTTGCGCGCGCCCTCTCTCGCGGAGCTTACTGTATGCGCAGTTTCAGCAAAGCTGCGTGGAATGGCATTTCTAATTCCAATGTTAAATAGAAGTAATGTCCACATTTATTGATAAAATTGCTCAAGGGAAGGGAGGGGGGATGCCCGTTTTACAGGGGGGATGATTTTGACCATTTTTTTATTCCGGGGGGATGGCATCCCCCCCATCCCCCCTCAACTCGAGTACAGATTACTATTATATTGAGATAATAATAATTAAGAGATCATCAGCTTAATATATTAAATGAATAGGATGTATGAATAAATTACTTGATATATACATGCACATGCAATTTTTCTGTTTCATAGACGCAGAGATGATGATGGACTGTCGCTGAGGATCATGGGAAGGCTAATGTAGCGTGGGGAATAGAGAAAATCAATAATCGTAAATTAGAGTTATTATTTCGTTTTGTTTTCCCTGTTTATTATTTGTTCTGTTTTGAGTTGGAAAAAGGAAAACAAACACCAATCCCTCATTTTTTGGTCATACAGAAAAACAGGAAAACGAAATATTGAGTGGTTTTTTTGTTTTCGTTTTCCAGATTGAATGGAATACTTGAATGATCGGATGATACACGGACCCTGAATATATGGAATGAAACCCTGAATATATTGAATGGAACTTTGAATATATGGAATGAAACCCTGAATATATGGAATGAAACTTTGAATATATGGAATGAAACTCTGAATATATGGAATGAAACCCTGAATATATGGAATGAAACCCTAAATATATGGAATGAAACCCTGAATATATTGAATGAAACTTTGAATATATGGAATGAAACCCTGAGAATATTGAATGAAACTTTGAATATATGGAATGAAACCCTGATTATATTGAATGAAACTCTGAATATATTGAATGAAACTTTGAATATATGGAATGAAACCCTGATTATCTCATCTCATCTCATTATCTCTAGCCGCTTTATCCTTCTACAGGGTCGCAGGCAAGCTGGAGCCTATCCCAGCTGACTACGGGCGAAAGGCGGGGTACACCCTGGACAAGTCGCCAGGTCATCACAGGGCCGACACATAGACACAGACAACCATTCACACTCACATTCACACCTACGGTCAATTTAGAATCACCAGTTAACCTAACCTGCATGTCTTTGGACTGTGGGGGAAACCGGAGCACCCGGAGGAAACCCACGCGGACACGGGGAGAACATGCAAACTCCACACAGAAAGGCCCTCGCCGGCCCCGGGGCTCGAACCCAGGACCTTCTTGCTGTGAG
The DNA here is from genome assembly GCF_027579695.1 of Neoarius graeffei. NCBI lineage: Eukaryota > Metazoa > Chordata > Actinopteri > Siluriformes > Ariidae > Neoarius > Neoarius graeffei. The sequence continues at coordinate 64,530,656 of NC_083573.1, read as the reverse complement.
GCGACAGCGCTAACCACTACACCACCCCAAACCCTGATTATATTGAATGAAACTCTGAATATATTGAATGAAACTTTGAATATATGGAATGAAACCCTGAATATATGGAATGAAACTTTGAATATATGGAATGAAACCCTGAATATATGGAATGAAACTTTGGATATATGGAATGAAACCCTGAATATATGGAATGAAACCCTGAATATATGGAATGAAACCCTGAATATATTGAATGAAACTTTGAATATATGGAATGAAACCCTGAATATATTGAATGAAACTTTGAATATATGGAATGAAACCCTGATTATATTGAATGAAACCCTGAATATATTGAATGAAACTTTGAATATATGGAATGAAACCCTGATTATATTGAATGAAACCCTGAATATATTGAATGAAACTTTGAATATATGGAATGAAACCCTGATTGTATTGAATGAAACCCTGAATATATTGAATGAAACTTTGAATATATGGAATGAAACCCTGATTATATTGAATGAAACCCTGAATATATTGAATGAAACTTTGAATATATGGAATGAAACCCTGATTATATTGAATGAAACCCTGAATATATTGAATGAAACTTTGAATATATGGAATGAAACCCTGAATATATGGAATGAAACCCTGAATATATTGAATGAAACCCTGAATATATGGAATGAAACTTGGCTGACGTCATGAAGGCCCTGCCGCCGTCCTGCAGCAATAATGAGTCAGTCGGCTCGGGATTTGGTTGCGGCGATTTTAAACAATAAAGACATTGTTAACACTCTGGCAAATGTTTGTGGTTTTATTAGTGTTTACTTCTTTTATGTGCAACGAAGCTACGGTGACAAAGTCATTTCCCTCGTGGATCATATTTGTATAACGGTATTTTCTGTATATAAAATTAATTTGTAAATCTTGTTTGTTGAGTTTTACAGCGTTTCTCAATATACTCAGAGTTTTTCTTGGGACCTGTTGTCTATCTGCCGAGCTGTGGGGGCGGGGGCAGAATGCAAAGTTTCATTCCATATATTCAAAGTTTCATTCAATATATTCAGGGTTTCATTCCATATATTCAAAGATTAATTTCCTGAATGGCATGCCATTATATATATATATATATATATATATGTGTGTGTGTGTGTGTGTGTGTGTGTGTGTGTGTGTGTGTGTGTGTGTATAAATCTTATAAAGCACAAATGCTGATCTGGCCCTCATAACTTTTTTCAACCCTGCAATTTAGTCAAAATCCAATAAAATATATTTTGTATTGAACACTATTAAGGTGAGATATAATCTGTAAGTGGGCAATGGTACACTTAGGTCCATAAATATTTGGACAGAGACAACATTTTTCTAATTTTGGTTCTGTACATTACCACAATGAATTTTGAACAAAACAATTCAGATGCAGTTGAAGTTCAGACTTTCAGCTTTAATTCAGTGGGTTGAACAAAAATGATTGCATAAAAATGTGAGGAACTAAAGCATTTTTTAAACACAATCCCTTCATTTCAGGGGCTCAAAAGTAATTGGACAAATTAAATAATTGTAAATAAAATGTTCATTTCTAATACTTGGTTGAAAACCCTTTGTTGGCAATGACTGCCTGAAGTCTTGAACTCATGGACATCACCAGACGCTGTGTTTCCTCCTTTTTAATGCTCTGCCAGGCCTTTACTGCAGCGGTCTTCAGTTGCTGTTTGTTTGTGGGCCTTTCTGTCTGAAGTTTAGTCTTTAACAAGTGAAATGCATGCTCAATTGGGTTGAGATCAGGTGACTGACTTGGCCATTCAAGAATATTCCACTTCTTTGCTTTAATAAACTCCTGGGTTGCTTTGGCTTTATGTTTTGGGTCATTGTCCATCTGTATTATGAAACGCCGACCAATCAGTTTGGCTGCATTTGGCTGAATTTGAGCACACAGTATGTCTTTGAATACCTCAGAATTCATCCGGCTGCTTCTGTCCTGTGTCACATCATCAATAAACACTAGTGACCCAGTGCCACTGGCAGCCATGCATGCCCAAGCCATCACACTGCCTCCGCCGTGTTTTACAGATGATGTGGTATGCTTTGGATCATGAGCTGTAGCACGCCTGCACCATACTTTTTTCTTTCCATCATTCTGGTAGAGGTTGATCTTGGTTTCATCTGTCCAAAGAATGTTCTTCCAGAACTGTGCTGGCTTTTTTAGATGTTTTTTAGCAAAGTCCAATCTAGACTTTTTATTCTTGAGGCTTATGAGTGGCTTGCACCGTGCAGTGAACCCTCTGTATTTACTTTCATACAGTCTTCTCTTTATGGTAGATTTGGATATTGATAGGCCTACCTCCTGGAGAGTGTTGTTCACTTGGTTGGCTGTTGTGAAGGGGTTTCTCTTCACCATGGAAATTATTCTGCGATCATCCACCACTGTTGTCTTCTGTGGGCGTCCAGGCCTTTTTGCATTGATGAGTTCACCAGTGCTTTCTTTCTTTCTCAGGATGTACCAAACTGTAGATTTTGCCACTCCTAATATTGTAGCAATTTCTCGGATGGTTTTTTTCTGTTTTCGCAGCTTAAGGATGGCTTGTTTCACCTGCATGGAGAGCTCCTTTGACCGCATGTTTTCTTCACAGCAAAATCTTCCAAATGCAAGCACCACACCTCAAATCAACTCCAGGCCTTTAATCTGCTTAATTGAGAATGACATAACGAAGGAATTTCCCACACCTGCCCATGTAATAGCCTTGGAGTCAATTGTCCAATTACTTTTGGTCCCTTTAAAAACAGGGTGGCACATGTTAAGGAGCTGAAACTCCTAAACCCTTCATCCAATTTTAATGTGGATACACTCAAATGAAAGCTGAAAGTCTGGACTTTATGTCCATGTCCACTATATAACTATAACCTGAATATGTTTCAGTAAACAGGTAAAAAAACAAAATTTGTGTCAGTGTCCAAATATATATGGACCTAACTGTATATGCTGTATGTTTTACACCAAACTAGTGCAAAATAAGTTACCAGGTTTTGTAATAAAGCATGTAAATGAATAACAAGCCATGCTGACTGCTGTTTTCATCATATGGTCAATAAAACCCCAGCACTGAATTAAACCTTAAACTGTTCATTAATGTCCAGTTGGATTCATAAGAACACTGTATGAGTTTAAAAAAAAAAGTAGGTGTTAATGAAACTCTGCAAATTTTGTTATGCAGGGAGTATCAGGAAACATATAAAAGCATAACAATGTGTAAAAATATCTCACTTGAAGCAGCAGCAAGCACTGTATGAGGCCACATTTACAGTGTTTCAAGCCATTATAATATAACTGTTTCTACAGTGTCTTGCAAAAGTACTTATCCCCCTTGGTGTTTGTCCTGTTTTGTTGCACTGCAAGCTGGAATTAAAATGGATTTTTGGAGGGTTGGCACCATTTGATTTACACAACATGCCTACCACTTTAAAGGTGCAATTTTTAAAAAAATTGTGGCACAAACAATAATTAAGATGAAAAAAAAAAACCACCCAGAAATCTGGAGTGTGCATAAGTATTCGTATGAAACCCCTAAATAAGAGCTGGTCCAACCAATTCACTTCATAAGTCACATAATTAGTTGATTAAGATCCATCTGTGTGCAATCAAAGTGTCACATGATCTGTCACATGACGTCTGTATAAATCAACCTGTTCTGGAAGGACCCTGACTCTGCAACACTACTAAGCAAGCAATATGAAAACCAAGGAGCCTCTAAACAGGTCAGAGACAAAGTTGTGGAGAAGTATAGATCAGGGTTGGGTTATAAAAAAAATCCCAAACTTTGAATATTCCAGGGAGCACCATTAAATCCATTATAGCAAAATGGAAACAATATGGCACCACTACAAACCTGACAAGAGAAGGCCGCCCACCAAAACTCACAGACCAGGGAAGGAGGGCATTAATCAGAGATGCAACAAAGATACCAAAGAGAACACTGAAGGAGCTGCAAAGATCCACAGTGGAGACGGGAGTATCTGTCCATAGGACCACTTTAAGCCGTACATTCCATAGAGTGGGGCTTTATGGAAGAGTGGCCAGAAAAAAGTCATTGCTTAAGAAAACACATTTGGAGTTTGCGCAACAGCATGTGGCAGACTCCCCAACGACATGGAAGAAGTTTTTCTGGTCAGATGAGACTAAAATTGATCTCTTTGGCCATCATGGGAAATGCCATGTGGTGCAAACCCAACACCCTGAGAACACCATTCCTACAGAGAAGCATGGTGGTGGCAGCATCATGCTGTGGGGATATTTTTCATCTGCAGGGACAGGAAAGCTGGTCAGGATTGAAAGAAAGATGGCACTAAATACAGGGCAATTCTGGAGAAAAACCTGTTTGAGTTGGCCAGAGGTTTGAGACTGGGACAAAGGTTCATGTTCCAGCAGGACAATGACCCTAAACATACTGCTAAAGCTACACTGGAATGGTTTAAAGGGAAACATTTAAATATGTTGGAATGGTCTAGTCAAAGCCCAGACCTCAATCCAATTGAGAATCTGTAGCATAACTTGAAGACTATTGTACACCAACGCAACCCATCTAACTTGAAGGAGTTGGAGCAGTTTTGCCTTGAGGAATGGGCAAAAATCCCAGTGGCTAGATTAGCTAAGCTAATAGAGACGGCATGGTAGTGTAGTGGTTAGCACAGTCGCCTCACAGCGAGAAGGTTCTGGGTTTGAACCCAGTGGCCGGTGAGGGCCTTTCTGTGTGGAGTTTGCATGTTCTCCCCGTGGGTGTGCTCCGGTTTTCCCCACAGTCCAAAGACATGTAGGTTAGGTTAATATGGGATGGCCTTGGGCTGAGGTGCCCTTGAGTGAGACTCAACTGCTGTTAGCGTGGCTGGGGGTGTGTGTGCTCATTGCTCGTGTGTGTTCACTGCTTCAGATGGGTTAAATGCAGAGAGGAAATTTCACAAGTGTGTGATGAATAAAGTTGTGCTTTTTTTCTTTCTTAGAGACATGCCCGAAGAGACTTGCAGCTGTAATTGCAGCAAAAGGTGGCTGTACAAAGTATTGCCTTTTTTTGGGGGTGTGTGTGTGTGTGTGTGAATACCTATGCACACTTCAGATTTCTGTTTTTTCATCTTAATTATTGTTTGTGTCACAATAAAACAACAATTTGCCCCTTTAAAGTGGTAGGTGTGTTGTGTAAATCAAATGGCGCTAATTCCCCCAAAATCCATTTTAATTCCAGCTTGTAATGCAACAAAACAGGACAAACACCAAGGGGGATGAATAATACTTTTGCAAAACACTGTACCATAATCAAGCAAAAATAAATGGGAAAAACATGTTATTTAAAAAAGCTTTGTTCATATATGAGTTATATCTTAAAAAATAGGTATGTTACATATATTCCACTTCCATTATTACTATGGCGGCACGGTGGTGTAGTGGTTAGCGCTGTCGCCTCACAGCAAGAAGGTCCTGGGTTCGAGCCCCGTGGCTGATGAGGGCTTTTCTGTGCAGAGTTTGCATGTTCTCCCCGTGCCTGCGTGGGTTTCCTCCGGGTGCTTCGGTTTCCCCCACAGTCCAAAGACATGCAGGTTAGGCTAACTGGTGACTCTAAATTGACCGTAGGTGTGAATGTGAGTGTGAATGGTTGTCTGTGTCTATGTGTCAGCCCTGTGATGACCTGGTGACTTGTCCAGGGTGTACCCCGCCTTTCGCCCGTAGTCAGCTGGGATAGGCTCCAGCTTGCCTGCGACCCTGTAGAACAGGATAAAGCAGCTACAGATAATGAGATGAGATTATTATTATTATTATTATTATTATTATTATTATTGCGGAACAAGGGTAGTTCTGGAGTAATACATAAATTAAGTAGCTGAGCAAGCACATCTTTAAGTTATACATTGTTTTAGTATAAATACGGAGTTGTTTATAGGAAATCGCATGCACTGATTGTTTGAGAAATTATTAATAACTATTTCTCGATAATCACCTTGAGCGGCTCGGCAAAATGGTGTCCAATCACTTTATCACTGTCATGGAGGAAGAATTACAAATGATGAAAGAAAATGCTGTTCCTAAAAGCACAAAAATGCAATGAAGTTTGTTCTAAAACTATTCAAAGGTAAGGTGGAATTGTGATCTATTTTATCGATTTCAAAACAAAGTATTTTATGTGACTCAGCATTGGCATGCCACTTTTGAAGTTTGAAATAAGTAAATTATTTTTTATATGATTTAAAAAAATCACTTTATATTTGGAAATGTATATTTAGTATATTTATACTAAAATAATTATCCACCTCAGGCTCAGTGAATATCAGTGAATAATACCCTCAACTTTGTTTCAGGATTTATTCACCAATATTCACTGAGCCTGAGGTGAATAATTGTTAAATACATACACTTTCCATAAACTATTTAATTTCCTGTTTTTTGAATTGTTTTTTAACCAAGATAATGTTAAATACACATCTGAAATAGTTTGTGGTTTTGCTTATTTATAAGAAAAATGTCCCTTATAAATAACACTTAACATTTTGATTTATGTTGCTCTGACTCTTAAAATAATGACTGAAATTATTTATATGATAAGCTCCACAGCATTAACTCACACTGCGCCACACTGTGTACAGTGACTGTGGGTAAAGCTGAAACTAAGCATGACCCTAATAAACAGTGGCCACAGTTGAAGGCTTGATTCACTTTTAATTTCCAGCTCACAAGAACACGGTTACCATTCCTCAAGAATTGTGTGCCCTGTCTGTGAATATGGACAGAAGCACTAAATATTATCTCAGTCCTCCTCTATTCCTGCCACCTGAGTCTTATTAGATTAGTGTACACAGTACGAGCTCCTATAAACAAACTCATTTTGAAGTTTTGCTGTTAATTAATTTGCAAAAATGGAATTCTGGACCTTATCTCAGGTTTGGTTGCCTCAATAACGATAAACTCTTTGCTCATTTTTATGTTTCAGCCTGTTTCATACCCACAGCAGCCTAATAGTGGGATTCACTGCCTGTTTTGCGATTATATCTCTAGATTATGGACTGTGAAAATCAGAAAATATATCTTTTCCCTCCAATTTTTGGCATCTAGAGGTGTGAACTGGTGTGAAACTGCTGACATAAAGCCGTTATGACAGCACTGTGAATGGTGTTGCAGACGCCTTCACCTTCACAGATGACAGACACAAGACAGCTTCCCTCCTCTCCAACCAGCTGAACTCTTTATCCAATTTATATAAGCTCTAATGCTCAAAGAAGTGTTGTTTGTCCTTTAGACACAGGTAGATCTTTGAACCTTGATCTTAGCTCTCTTATGTTGTGCCTTGCACTTCGTAGCCTCGTGAGATCTGAAAACAGTAAAAAAAAAAAAATAAATAAAAATAAAAATAGGGCGGTATGGTGGTGTAGTAGTTAGCACTGTTGCCTCACAGCAAGAAGGTTCTGGGTTTGAGCCCAGTGGCTGACAGGGGCCTTTCTGTGTGGAGTTTGCATGTTCTCCCTGTATCTGTGTGGGTTTCTTCCGGGTGCTTTGGTTTCCCCCACAGTTCAAAGGCATGTGGTTAGGTTAACATGGGGTGGCCATGGGCTGAAGTGCCCTTGAGCGAGGCACCTAGCCCCCCAAATGCTCCCCAGGCGCTGTAGCATAGCTCTGGGTATGTGTGTGTGCTCATTGCTCACTTGTGTGTTCACTGCTTCAGATGGGTTAAATGCAGAGGATGAATTTCACTGTGCTTGAGTGTGCATATGACAAATAAAGGCTTCTTCTTCTTCTTAAAATATGTTGATACAAAGAATAATGCAATGATTTTAAACAAATCTTCCTATTTAGATATATGAAGGTACTTCAAAAAGTTCTCGGCCTTACCCAGAAAACATCACAGGAGAAAGATTGTTCTTGCGTTATTTTTCAGCATAGTCTCCTTTAACTTCAATGCACTTGGTCCACTGATGTTCAAGCTTCGCTATCCCTTCACGGAAGAAGGCCACCTCTTGAGCCTCCAGATCTTCTCAACAGCATGGATGACTTCATCCCTCTGAAAATGGCAACCATGCGAGTGGGATTTCAGTTTGGGAAACAGACAGAAGTCAGATAGTGCTAGTTCTGGTGAGTAAGGTACATGGAGCAACAGATCAAAGCCATATTTGGCTGCTTCTGCCACTGCCACCTGTGCTGTGTGGACGAATGCATTGTCCTGGAGCAACAGCATGCCAGCCTGAAGCGTTCATCTCATTTTTTCTGTGATTGCGTCTTTAATTTGAGATTTTGTGGACAGTGATATAAGGCTTTATAGTATACAGTTATGCCCCAAAATGGGATAACTTTTTGAAGTACCCTTGTATGTCTTATGTTTAATAACCTCTGTAGAAGATATTAGAACTAGCATAAACTTTCTTTGGGAAATTTCACAGGTTTAAATAAAACAAAACACAGCAAAACAACCTTTATGGAGAAATGTGATCATGTGTTTTCTCACATGTGGTTATGTGAGCAATATGTGATTATATGCAAAAACATGTTAACTCAAGTAAACACATGACTATTTGAATAAATTGTGATAAATAAAACCATGTCATACATCTGAAAATGAACAAATCACGGAAAAATGGCAACTAATGTAGAAAAAATTGAAATAATAAAAATAATGTACTCATGAAAAGTGAAATATAAGTGTAAAATATAACATTATGAAATATGCAACACAACTGAAAACCACATGTGTAATGTGAAGTTAATGTACAGGACGCAATTTCAAACACCCAAGCATGTATTTTAATGCATGTGAAAATTTTCATGATTTAATCCTTTTTTGGATTGTTCTTGAACTACTTAATTGATATTATTCATTCACCATGCATTTCACATATTTTGACTGTAGATCACAGTTACAGTTACACAGTTACACAGTTACACTGCTTGGCCAAAAAAAAGTTTCATCTCATTATCTGTAGCCGCTTTATCCTTCTACAGGGTCGCAGGCAAGCTGGAGCCTATCCCAGCTGACTACGGGTGAAAGGCGGGGTACACCCTGGACAAGTCACCAGGTCTTCACAGGGCTGACACATAGACACAGACAACCATTCACACTCACATTCACACCTACGGTCAATTTAGAGTCACCAGTTAACCTAACCTGCATGTCTTTGGACTGTGGGGGAAACCGGAGCACCCGGAGGAAACCCACATGGACACGGGGAGAACATGCAAACTCCACACAGAAAGGCCCTCACCGGCCATGGGGCTCGAACCCGGACCTTTTTGCTGTGAGGCGACAGCGCTAACCACTACACCACCGTGCCACCCCCAAAAAAGGTCACACACTAATATTTGATTGGAACACCATTAACTTTGATTATGGTGTGCATTTGTCCTGGCATTGTTTCATCAACCTTATGCAATGTCATAACATTTATTTCCATCCAGAATTACATTCATTTTTCACTGAAATCATGTACTGATGATGGGAGAGTTGAACCATCAAATCTGTTGACTCTGTAAAGTCTTCTCCAGCACATCCCAAAGATGTTCAAATGGGGTTAAGGTCGGGACTCTGTGGTGGCCAATTCATGTGTGAAAATGATTCCTCATGCTCCCTGAACCACTCTTTCATAATTAAGCCCTAATGTTATGTCCGTGCCATTAGGGAAGGAAAAAATCTGTTGATGTGATAACCTGGTCATTCAGTACATTCAGGTCGTCAGCTGACTTCATTTTATTGCCCCGTAATGTTGCTGAGCCTCGACCTGACCAACTGAAGCAAACCCAGACCATAACACTGCTTCCAGAGGTTTATACAGTGACCACTATGCATGATGGGTGCATCGTTTCATGAGCTTCCCTTCTTACCCTGATGCACCTATCACTCTTGAATAGGGTAACTCTAGACTCACCAGACCAAATGATCTTTTTCCATTGCTCCAGAGTCCAATCTTTATGCTCCCTAGCGAACTGAAGCCTTTTATCCTGATTAGTCTCACTAACAAGTGGTTTTCCTATGGCCACACAGCTGTTTAGAGCCAATCTTTTGAGTTCTTGTCGCATTGTGAGTGTGGAAATGCTCTTACTTTCACTATTAAACATTTATTACATATTAGTGAGTTCTACTGTTGAGTTTTTATGATTTGACTTGAAATGCTTCAGTGATCTCCGATCACAGTCAGTCGAGTTTTTTTTTTCCAAACACATTTCCTCAATGAAGTTGATGGTTCATCACTATCCTTCCAGGGTTAAATAATGTACTGGACAGTCCTTAACCCAACTGCAGTAATTTCAGTCTCCTTAGTTGTTTTCTTTGCTTGAAGCAGATCAATAATTTGAACCTTCTGAATGTGATACTTTTTCAGACACAGTTGTTTAAGAAATGAGAAGCTACTCACTGCATCAGTTAGGGTTAAAACAATTATTGCTAGCTGAAACATATTAATCATTGCAGTAATTATCCAATCAAAGGCTCTTAAACATTTTCTTATTCAAATCCAAACAATGCCTTTATTTTTTTTGGCCAGGCAGTGTATTTCTAGCAGATTCCTAGTAAATTAGATCAGGAAGTATGTCAGTGATGTCTGATGATGCAAACATGCAGAGTTTATGTAAAAAAAGAACGTTTACAGGCCCAGGAAAATTAAAGAACACTAAGATATCCTAAGATGTCCACATACCAGGTAGTAGTGTAATGTCAGAGTTAAAAACATTCTAATTTATGTGTTATGTGCTTAACTTTTTACAGTCAAAGCCAAAATTTACAAACACAGCTAAAGATATTCATCAAATGTAAAATAAACTTTTGACACCGAAACTCCTGTACAGTAAATAAAAGCTGAACTAACCCTGTCTCTGTTCTTATTTTGAAATGATCTCTTAAGGAAATAAAGCATTTACCATAATTGACTTAACATGGTAACATGAAACATGTGGAGTTGCATGAAATAGAGACTGAATGTCTTTAGCCTGGGCCTCAATGGTATTTTCATAAAATGTGCTTGTGGGCTTGTGGGAATAGCTGCTGTTTTGGATAAATGTAAAGAAGAGGTTTAAGTTTCCTGCACTGCACACTTGTGGTATCATTTAAAGGCTAAAAATTCTTCAGAGAATGGCTACACTCAGCAAAGCAGCATGGATCTCCTAGAAGGTGCAATTAAAAAGGAATTGTCTTGAAAGTGGACAAATAGAATGGCTGGAGAATAGAGTATCATCCTTTGGGTGTTCTTCTTTTTCCAGTTGCACCCATTAGGGGTCGCCACAGCAGATCATCTGTCCCAATTTATGATTCCCATATTTGATTTGGCATAGCTTTTACACCAGATGCCCTTTCTGACACAACCCTCCACAAGCTATCCAGTCTTGGGACTGCCACTAAGTATGCACTGGCTTGTGCAACCCCAGTGGCTGGGTATTTTTACCTAATCTGCATGTCTTTGAACTGTGAGAGGAAACCCACACAGACAGGGAGAACATGCAAACTCCACACAGAAAGGTCCCCGTCAGCCATGAGTTTCAAACCCAGAACCTCCTACTATTTGAGTACAAATTTGCAGTCATTTTCACAGGCCCTTCGAGAAAAGTCATATGAACTTCAAATTGACATGTATGGTTTCAGACACTTCAAGTCAAGTCAAGTCAACTTTATTGTCAAATATGCTATATATGCTCGACGTACAGCACAGATGAAATTTCAGTCCTCTCTGACCCACGGTGCAAACAGGCAATGCAATAAATAAAAATAGAATAATTGAAAAAAAAAACAATATAAACAGTATAAACACTCTAGATAGGAATTAGACATAGACTAAACACTCAAACAATATAAACAGTATAAATAAACAGTATAAACACTAGATAAGAACAAGACGTAGACTAAACACTCAGACAATATAAACAGTGTAAACACTAGATAAGAACTACACACAGACTAAACACTCAGACAGACAATATAAACAGTATAAACACCCTAGATATGAACTAGATGTAGACTAAACACTCATATATATACATACACACACACACACACATTGGTTCAAATAACCAAACAGTCAAGAGCACTTGAGGTATAGCAGGTAAACATGAAATAAGCAGTATGAACAAACTAGCAGCTGTTAAGATGAGGTAGTGCGGAACACTTTACATTTATCACATATAATGCATGTGGTTTTATTTCAACATTTGATTTTTTTTAGACATACCACACTGTGTTGAAATGTTACTTCACATTCTTTTCACATAAGACTATATATTATTTTTATAATCACATTTGAAAAACCTACGATCACATGCAAAATGTATATTCCATAAGGGAGGTAACTCAGAAAAATCTAATATGGTGAAGGCTGGAGTGAGAAGAAGGGATATTTTTTAGAAATCTGATGAAGTCATTTCTCCTCAATACAGTTCCTACAAATTTAGTGTGAGATGCCATGTATTGACAAGTCTCTGTGCTACACTGTTAGAAACAGGGGTACAGTAGGAGTCCATTTCTGTTCCCCAAGGTACAATCTACACTTATGTACCCCCAGGGCTCATTATTGGACCTCAAAGTAACTATGTTTCCTTTTTTAGGACCAAAAAGGTACATACATGTTCCCAAGCAGTATATAAAGGGTACAAATAAGTACCTTAGAGGGTACTGCCCCAGTGACAAGCTGGTGTACCCCTAAAGGTACAATAATGTACTTAATTTTCTGGGAGCATATCTTTGCTGCTGGAATGTGTATATAATGTTGCTGCTGAACCTCGTTGCTGTTTTGACAAAGACCCTCTCTGGGTAACCTAAAGCTTTCAAACTTCACAGAAATGTTTGCTGTCTTTGTCTTTGTGCTGGTGGTATACAAGCTTAATCCTATCAGCTTGTGCTTCAGTGGGTGGCAGGAATCGAACAGCAAACACTGAATGTTATGAGTCGATTTCCTGCAGACCTTAATGTCCATGTGACTACCTTCATGTATACATACACTTTATAGTCCTAAAAGACCAGAACCAAATGCTTGTGACGAGAATGGATTGTTACTGAAGCACTGGTCAGACAGGTATACAGTACAAACAAACAAACATGTATTCCACAGCACTGTGATTTGTCAGAAGGTATTGATTAATTTTCTATAACAGCAGCTCTGACCGTAATGTCAGCTGCAAGAAAAATCACAGGTTTATATTAATATGCTTTATTTAATCTTATTGTTTCCATAGTAACAGCTAATTCACAGGGAATATGATGACAGATGCTGTGCATGTACAGCAGATCCTATGCATATTCTATGATAATATTACATTACAGGCATTTAGCAGACTCTCTTATGCAGAGCGACGTACAACAAGCACACACATACCCACTGCCTAGGGAGCAGTTGGGGGTTAAGTGTCTTGCTCAAGGGCACTTCAGCCATGGATTTTTCCTGCCGGTTCAGGGAATCAAACCGGAAACTCTTTGGGCCTAAGGCTGCTTCTCTAAGCTTTAGGTCATGGCTGCCCCCGCTATTATTTAGCAAAAAATAACAATAATAAATAATCGTATACTCATTGATGGGCAGCACGGTGATGCAGTGGATAGCACTGTTGCCTCACAGCAAGAAGGTTCTGGGTTCGAGCCCAGTGGAGTTTTCATGTTCTCCCCGTGTCTGTGTGAGTTTGATCCAGTTTCTCCCACAGTCCAAAGACATGCAGTTAGGCTATTTGGCTACTCTAAATTGTTCGTGACCAAGAGGAGTGGCTAGCCAGCTGTACTCCCTTAGGAAAGGGATCCAACCCAGAACACTGTTGACGGGTGAAGAAGAAGACTACTCGTTGATATGGTGCTGACTTCTGTAAGAGAACATTCATTTAACATCTCTGGAAGGAGTCTCCAGTGTCAGCACTTTATAAGTTTTCCCCACAGGAATATCTTCAGGACAGAGGACTTTACTCTTTCCAGTTTCTTGGTAATGTGACAAGGTGTGTCATGTTGCCCTGCTTCGTGTCATATCACACCACCTCATCAATAATTTTCCGATAACAGCACATCCCAAAGTGTTTTATTCTTTAGACATAACTCTTTCAGTGTATCATAAGCAGATGGAGCAGAGTTCCAGTTGACTCCTTCTACACAAAAGAATGCATGAGATATTATACAATCCAAACATCTAGCTGTTTAACTAATCATCAACCAATTAACCAGAAACAAGTGCACAAGGACAATAACATACACTGTTCACTACATAGCCATAAGTTTGGGGACACCTGATGATCACACTCATGTGCTTGTTGAATATCCCATTCAAAGTGTAATTCCCCTTTGCTGTTATAATAACCTCCACTCTTCTGGAATGTCTTTCCACTAGATTTTAGAATGCGGCTGTGGGGATTTGTGCTCACTCAACTACAAGAGCATTAGTGAGGTCAGGCACTGATATCAGGTGAGGAGTCAATGCTGCAGTTGGTGTTCCAGTTAATTCCGGATGTGTTCACTGGGGTTGAAGTCAGGACTCTGTGTAGAACACTCAAGCACTCCAAATTTGGCATACCATGACTTCATGGAGCTCATTTTGACACTCCTTGGTGCTCTGATGATACAAAGATGTCCTACCCAGTTGTGTGCTTCCAACTTTGTGGCCACAGTTTGGGGAAGAACCAAATATGGGTGTGATGGTCATGTGTTGTTTAGTCATATAGTGTAGTAGTGTTACAGATATATACAATGATAACATTAATAAATTATGATTAACCATGAAGTTCCCTGAAGGATTATATATAAAATGTAATCACATGGCATCAATCATAAAAACACACCTGGAAAGACATACATATGTCAAGGAGGGACAGCTTTACATTATTGTTCAGGATCTCTAAACAGAGTGAAGCTTTAGCTGTTTCTTGAAGGCTGTGAGGGAATCGGCACACTGAGAGTTATTTCCTCTATCACAGAACCATGAGTGAAATGAAATTGGTTTCAGACTTAATATCATATGGTGGTGGCGTGGGGCATTTACTTTTAGATTATAATGAGTGTGCTTTCAGATTGATGTGTTTCATTGGCTAAACTTGTACCACTGCTTTGTTATTTATTTATAGTAGTGCGAAGGCTGGATAATGGAATAGTTGAGCTATGAGATGATGATTACTTGGACAAGGCGTTGTGTTGTGTATTCAGATAGGTACAGTTTGACCAAATTTTGTGAGAAACAGCAGTGGACAATCAACAAAAAATCCTGTTAAATACTCTTTGAGTATTGCTGTCCAGTCTCCTGACAAAAAGGCAAATAAATCCAATATTTTCCAAATTCCTGGCTCAATCCCTTTGGCCACCACAGTAAAATTTGTTACTGATTCATTACCATCTTGACACATACTAGTACACAGCATTTTTCAGATTATGGAATTATATAAACCAGTGATAAATACAAATAATTTTTATGAAAAAAGTATCTCTATCCAGTAATACATTTCATAGTCTGTTTTAACATAAAAGTCATCAAACCTTCTAATAAATGAGGATGAGGAAAGAACAAAAAGATGAAACAAGAAGACAGTCATCTATATCCCCCGCCCTATATATCAACTATATACCAAGTTTCAAGATATTATTTGTCACATTTTTAAAGTTGTGCTGCAGGAAACCAACCCTACCTCTTTACACTGACCTCAGCAGCCCATCGCATAAGCCCACCGGACCTTTGGACATTTCTTAGTATCAAAAGGCATCTACACATTACTTAAATCAACACATATACCAACTTTCAAGACCTTGCCACTCATAGTTTTCAAGTTCTGCTCTGGAAACAAAACCTCCCCCTAAGACTAAAATCTGAAATTGTTTCCATGGAAATATGAAAAATTAAAAGTTCTCAAATTTCTTAGTATGAAAAGGCATATCTACATCATCCTTGTTAACATGTACACCAAGTTTCAAATCCGTATCATGAATAGTTTTGGATATATGCTCTGGAAACAGACATTGCTCTTAGAAACTAAGTCAAAATCTATTTTTTATGTAAATATTTGAAAAATACTTTTCTTTTTTTTTTTCAAAAATCCCAAATAGCAAAAGGTACCAGTTCACATGTTGCTTGATATGTATACAAAGTTTCATGAAGATATCTTCAGTAGTTTTAAAGATATGGCCCAGAAACTAAAACGTGACTGGACGGACAGCTGGCCGGACGGAACCCGTTTTTATATCCCCCGCCAAACTTCGTTTGGGTAGGGGATAATAATTAACATAAAAAGCTTCAGTGTATTAACCGTGCTAATAAGAATGCAACCTCTGCATATTATTGTGCCAGAGTTGTAATAAAGACACCACAGTAAACACACTGTAACCCCTGGATCAGGAACACACTCACAGAAATGACTTTCATTGCAGTTTCCCCACTAATTACTGCCAATTATCACTGTTTGTTGTTCAAGCTAAGATACATAATGCAGATAAAGCCTTGATCATCTTTTCACAACAAGACAATTGATAAAAACTTCATTTGGGTGGGGGATAATGAAATATTTTCTCTAGATGGTGAGCTTTTATGGGTGCAATGCTGAAATCTAGCACTGTATATAAAACATTATAGGCTATAATGTCTTCCAGATATTCTATATTCTATCTGGAAGACATTATAGCCTATAATGATAATATTCTATTTATCTATCTGGCATATCACTACAGTGACGTGGCTGCTCTGACAGCTTCAGCCATCAAAGTCTCTAGGGAAGAATTACAGTAGTGATTTCCCGTTGCCTTCTACTGGATTATTATAGAGGTTTTCTCCTTTCAAGCATTCACACGCACACACACACCTATGGACAATTTAAAGTAGCCAGTTAACCTAACCATATGTCTTTGGACTGTGGGGGAAACCAGAGCACCTGGAGGAAACCCATGCAGACATGGCGAGAACATGCAGACTCCACACAAAGGCCCTCGTCAGCCACTGGGCTCGAACCCAGAACCTTCTTCCTGTGAGGCAACAGTGCTAACCACTACACCACCGTGCCACCCTTCCGGATATTACACAATCATAATAAGCTAGTCACAGAGTTCACAACTGCTCATGTCCTGCAAGTATCACTTCATGATCAATGCGTCAAATTATGTTTAAGACACATTGCATATCTAACTTTACACAGCTTTTCACATAGCATATCTAGTTTCATATTTTATTATATTTAAAGCAGAAGCGCATTGATGTTACCACTTAGAATGAAAGGCAGAAAACAAGAGCAACAATTTAATGAGTCCATTATAAACGTATATCTACTTCAGATCATTTAATTTCTTTGACCTCCAGTGTGTTTTTCCTGTCATTCTCTCCTTCACTTACATTGTTGTGGCAGAACTCTAAATGGTATGTAAAAAGGTATCCTGTTTTTCACTGTGGAACACCGCTAACACCATTGCAGATGATCGGTGAAAGAGTGAGGTGTGCTAAACATGAACTTAAACATAATAACCTCACAGCAGAAGTTAAGTGTAGACTTCCCTAGGTGTGGGTGGAGCACAGAGGACGGCAGGACAGAGATCAGGTTCAACAAACAGTTTAATTGTTTCCACTTTTCAGGGGACACAAGAGGTTTTACCCAGACACACGCACACACACACATCAGGTGTCTGGTTCGGGAGAGATCTCCTCTGCTCTCGCTCTCCCTCCCTAAATAGGGCGCGGTCCCTGGGAAGACACACAAACAGGTTAATTGCTCTCAGGTGAAGTGAATCTGCCACTTACCTTCCCCGACTCCGCCCTCCTGTCACAGACCGGTGCTTGACCACGCCCCCGCTGCCACATACCCCCACCGCCCGACTCAGGCCGGGCAGCCGTCCGGCCCGCAGCCGACTCCCCCCCCCCTTGACGGGAGAGGAAGTCCGCCACGACCATCTGCGCCCCCGGCCTGTGGACCACCTTGAAATTAAAGGGTTGGAGCGCCAGATACCAACGGGTGATCCGCGCGTTGGCATCTTTCATGCGGTGGAGCCACTGGAGGGGCGCGTGGTCCGAACAGAGGGTGAAAGAGCGCCCCAGCAGGTAGTACCGGAGGGCGAGGACCGCCCATTTGATCGCCAGGCACTCCTTCTCAATCGTGCTGTAGCGCCCCTCACGCACTGACAGCTTCCGGCTGATGTATAGGACCGGGCGATCCTCCCCCTCCACCTGCTGGGACAAAACGGCCCCCAGCCCTCTGTCCGACGCATCCGTCTGTAACATAAAAGGGAGAGAGAAGTCAGGGGAGTGTAAAAGTGGCCCCCCACACAGTGCAGCCTTTACCTCAGAGAAAGCCCGCTGGCACTGCTCCGTCCACTGGACCGGATCTGGCGCCCCCTTTTTAGTGAGGTCAGTCAGCGGGCTGGTGACGTCCGAATAATTAGGTATAAACCTACGATAGTAGCCAGCCAGCCCCAGGAACTGTCTCACCCCCTTTTTGGTCTTGGGCCTCGGGCAGGCCGCAATCGCTGCCGTCTTATTAATCTGGGGACGCACCTGCCCGTTGCCCAAGTGGAAGCCCAGATACCGTACTTCCACCCGCCCAATCGCACACTTCTTTGGGTTGGCCGTGAGTCCCGCCCGTCTCAGCGACCTAAGGACGGCCCTCAGGTGTTGCAGGTGCCGCTGCCAGTCGTTACTATAAACGATAATGTCGTCCAGGTAGGCGGCCGCATAGGTGGCGTGGGGCCGGAGGACCCGGTCCATCAGCCGCTGAAACGTAGCGGGCGCCCCAAACAGCCCAAACGGAAGTGTGACGAACTGGTGTAAGCCGAACGGTGTGGAAAAGGCCGTTTTCTCCCGGGATAATGGAGTCAAGGGGATCTGCCAATATCCCTTCGTTAAATCCAGTGTCGAGTAAAAGCGAGCCGTGCCTAGTCGATCGAGCAGCTCATCAATGCGAGGCATTGGGTACGCGTCGAATTTAGACACCGCGTTGACTTTTCTATAGTCCACACAGAACCGGACCGAGCCGTCGGCCTTGGGAACCAAGACCACCGGGCTGCTCCAGTCGCTGTGGGACTCCTCGACGATGCCCATTTCGAGCATGGCCTGAAGTTCTTCCCGAACCACCTTTTTTTTGTGTTCGGGTAGTCTATAAGGGCGGCTACGCACTACCACCCCCGGGGGTGTCTCTATGTGGTGTTCTATGAGGTTAGTGCGACCGGGCAGGGGCGAGAACACATCCGAAAACTCGGCCTGCAACTGGGCGACCTCCGTGAGTTGGGTCGGGGAGAGGTGGTCTCCACAGGGGACCGGAGAGGTACATGATGCCAAATTCCCTTTTTGAACCTCCGGCCCCAGCTCCGCCTTCTCCGGAACTACCGACACCAACGCCACGGGGACCTCCTCGTTCCAGAGTTTGAGCAGATTGAGGTGGTAAATCTGTAGCGCCCCACCCCTGTCTGTTCGCCTCACCTCATAGTCGACATCCCCGACTCGCCGTGTGACCTCAAAGGGTCCTTGCCACTTGGCGATTAATTTGGAGCTCGACGTGGGCAAGAGTACGAGTACTTTATCTCCCGGTGTGAACTCTCTAAGGCGCGTACCCTTGTTGTACAGGCGGGCTTGCCGTTCCTGGGCCTGCCGCAAATTCTCCTGAGTTAGGTGGGTGAGCGTGTGGAGTTTTGCGCGCAGGTCCATAACGTACTGAATTTCATTCTTACTCTGTGAAGGTCCCTCCTCCCAATTTTCCCGCAGCACGTCTAGGATGCCGCGCGGCTTACGCCCATATAATAATTCGAACGGGGAGAACCCCGTGGAGGCTTGAGGGACCTCTCGCACTGAGAACAGCAAGGGTTCGAGCCACTTATCCCAATTACGTGCGTCCTCACTTACGAATTTTTTAATGATATTTTTGAGGGTGCGGTTGAACCGTTCTACTAAACCGTCCGTTTGTGGGTGATATACACTGGTGCGGATCGGCTTAATCCCCAATAACCCATACAGTTCGCGTAGTGTTCGTGACATAAACGTAGTGCCTTGATCAGTCAGAATCTCTTTCGGGATTCCAACTCGGGAGATGACGCGGAAGAGTGCCTCTGCAATACTGCGTGCTGAGATATTGCGCAGAGGCACTGCTTCCGGGTATCGCGTTGCATAGTCCACTAGAACTAATATAAAGCGGTACCCTCGTGCTGACCGATCTAATGGCCCGACGAGATCCATCCCAATTCTTTCAAACGGGGTCTCGATTAACGGTAGAGGGCGCAACGGCGCTTTTGGAATGGCCGCTGGATTTACTAACTGGCATTCGCGGCATGCCGTACACCACCTACGGACATCGCCGCGAATCCCCGGCCAATAGAATCGGGCCATTATTCGGGCTAGTGTTTTATCCTGCCCTAAGTGTCCAGCCATGGGATTAAAGTGAGCCGCCTGGAATACTAATTCCCGGCGGCTCTTTGGAATCAAAAGCTGCGTGACTCGCTCTTTAGTTTGAGTGTCCTGCGTCACTCGGTATAATCTATCCTTCATAATCGCGAAGTAGGGGAAGGACGGGGTGGCGTTCGGCGGGAGCGTTTGACCATCGATTACTCTCACTTGGTCAAACGCATGCCGCAGAGTCTCGTCTCGCGACTGCTCCAATGGGAAATCCGCGAGGGATTCCCCAATAGAGAGAGGAGGAGCCGGTGGCTCCTCACCCTGACGCGGAGATGACGTAGACGGCTCCGCGACAGCTGCTCCCGCCAAAACGACACCGGGACCTCCCCCTGTCAACTGGCAGGACCCACTCTCTACTAGGCGCGTCATTAAACCCCGAAATCCCGGCCAATCAGTCCCCAAAATTAACGAGTGGGTAAGGCGAGGATTAACCGCCGCCTTCACTATAAATTTTTCCCCTCTGAAAATAATGTGGACCGACACCAAAGGGTAGCTGTGAACATCCCCGTGCACACACAAAACCTTCACCCCTTGTGCTCCCCCCAATGCCTCGTTTTGAACCAGGCTTTGGCGAATTGAGGTCTGATTACAACCAGAATCCACCAATGCCTGATATGTAGCCCCTTGGATACTCACCGGTATGCGATACGCTCCGGCCCGATCGAGGGCGGCCTCTGGCGCGTCGGGGATCCGAACCACCGCGCCCACTTCCATTGCTGTGCACTGCTGTTGAAGGTGGTCCGGTTCCCCGCAGCGCCAGCAAACCGGCCCGGGCTTCCCCTCTGCACCGGTGCTCTGGGGCTCACTCACCTGAGGTGGGGGAGAGACAGACACAGAAGGGAGACACGGGAGGGCACCGCGGGTGCGGCGGGCCGGCAGGGGTGGTGCCGGCCCCCGCCTCCGCGGTGGGGGAATGGGGCGAGGACGGGACACAGAAGGAGGGGAGAGAGAGAGAGAAAGAGAAGAGGAGAGAAGAGATGTCGACATCCGCTGTCCTGCCGCCGAGACAGCCGCCAGATGATCCTCCGCCAGCTCGACTGCCTGATCCAGCGACGCCGGGCGGTGGCACTGGACCCACTCCGCGGCTCCTGCTGGTAAGCGGGCGATGAACTGTTCCAGTACCACCTGATCGACGATTCCCTCGGCGTCGCGATCTTCGGCCCTCAGCCACCGCCAGCAGGCGTCCCGGAGCTGCTGGCCGAACGCGAACGGGCTGCCGACTTCCTCCATCCGCAGCGCGCGGAAGCGCTGGCGCTGCTGCTCCGGCGTGCGCCCCACGCGCTGAAGGACAGCCCGGCGAAGGTCGGCGTAGGCCAGCCGGCGATCGGCGGGGAGCTGTAGTGCAGCCAGCTGCGCCTCTCCCGTCCGGAGGGGGAGGAGGCGCGCCGCGCGCTGCTCCATCGGCCACCCCGAGGCTTCAGCGACCTGTTCGAATAACGTGAAGAAAGCCTCGGGGTCATCCTGCGGGCCCATCTTAGTTAAGGTGAGGGGAGACGGGCCCGCGGCCGGAGCGCTGGTGGGCCCCGCCGACGCGAGGAGACGCCGGAACGCCTTGCGATCTTCTTGCTGGGCCAGCACCAGGGCATCGAAGCGCCGCTCTTGTTCCTTTCGGAGTGTGATGAGCGCCTGGTGCTGGCTTTGCTGAGCCGTGGCGAGGGCGTGGACCAGGTCGGTGAACGGGGAGGATTCCATGGGGCTGCTGGGTTGGTGCTCCATTTCCCGGGTTTCGGCACCACTGTAGACTTCCCTAGGTGTGGGTGGAGCACAGAGGACGGCAGGACAGAGATCAGGTTCAACAAACAGTTTAATTGTTTCCACTTTTCAGGGGACACAAGAGGTTTTACCCAGACACACGCACACACACACATCAGGTGTCTGGTTCGGGAGAGATCTCCTCTGCTCTCGCTCTCCCTCCCTAAATAGGGCGCGGTCCCTGGGAAGACACACAAACAGGTTAATTGCTCTCAGGTGAAGTGAATCTGCCACTTACCTTCCCCGACTCCGCCCTCCTGTCACAGACCGGTGCTTGACCACGCCCCCGCTGCCACATTAAGTTTCCTAAATCCTCAGCTTAAATCATGCTTTCCCAGTTATTAGTAATATTAAACAATGTAAACAATATACAACCCCGATTCCAAAAAAGTTGGGACAAAGTACAAATCGTAAATAAAAACGGAATGCAATGATGTGGAAGTTTCAAAATCTCATCTCATCTCATTTTCTGTAGCCGCTTTATCCTTCTACAGGGTCGCAGGCAAGCTGGAGCCTATCCCAGCTGACTACGGGCGAAAGGCGGGGTACACCCTGGACAAGTCGCCAGGTCAAGTTTCAAAATTCCATATTTTATTCAGAATAGAACATAGATGACATATCAAATGTTTAAACTGAGAAAATGTATCATTTAAAGAGAAAAATGAGGTGATTTTAAATTTCATGACAGCAACACATCTCAAAAAAGTTGGGACAAGGCCATGTTTACCACTGTGAGACATCCCCTTTTCTCTTTACAACAGTCTGCAAACGTCTGGGGACTGAGGAGACAAGTTGCTCAAGTTTAGGGATAGGAATGTTAACCCATTCTTGCCTAATGTAGGATTCTAGTTGCTCAACTGTCTTAGGTCTTTTTTGTCGTATCTTCCGTTTTATGATGCACCAAATGTTTTCTATGGGTGAAAGATCTGGACTGCAGGCTGGCCAGTTCAGTACCCGGACCCTTCTTCTACGCAGACATGATGCTGTAATTGATGCAGTATGTGGTTTGGCATTGTCATGTTGGAAAATGCAAGGTCTTCCCTGAAAGAGACGTCGTCTGGATGGGAGCATATGTTGCTCTAGAACCTGGATATACCTTTCAGCATTGATGGTGTCTTTCCAGATGTGTAAGCTGCCCATGCCACACGCACTAATGCAACCCCATACCATCAGAGATGCAGGCTTCTGAACTGAGCGCTGATAACAACTTGGGTCGTCCTTCTCCTCTTTAGTCCGAATGACACGGCGTCCCTGATTTCCATAAAGAACTTCAAATTTTGATTCGTCTGACCACAGAACAGGTTTCCACTTTGCCACGGTCCATTTTAAATGAGCCTTGACCCAGAGAAGACATCTGCGCTTCTGGATCATGTTTAGATACGGCTTCTTCTTTGAACTATAGAGTTTTAGCTGGCAACGGCAGATGGTACGGTGAATTGTGTTCACAGATAACGTTCTCTGGAAATATTCCTGAGCCCATTTTGTGATTTCCAATACAGAAGCATGCCTGTATGTGATGCAGTGCCGTCTAAGGGCCCGAAGATCACGGGCACCCAGTATGGTTTTCCGGCCTTGACCCTTACGCACAGAGATTTTTCCAGATTCTCTGGATCTTTTGATGATATTATGCACTGTAGATGATGATATGTTCAAACTCTTTGCAATTTTACACTGTCGAACTCCTTTCTGATATTGCTGCACTATTTGTCGGTGCAGAATTAGGGGGATTGGTGATCCTCTTCCCATCTTTACTTCTGAGAGCTGCTGCCACTCCAAGATGCTCTTTTTATACCCAGTCATGTTAATGACCTATTGCCAATTGACCTGCAATTTGGTCCTCCAGCTGTTCCTTTTTTGTACCTTTAACTTTTCCAGCCTCTTATTGCCCCTGTCCCAACTTTTTTGAGATGTGTTGCTGTCATGAAATTTCAAATGAGCCAATATTTGGCATGAAATTTCAAAATGTCTCACTTTCGACATTTGATATGTTGTCTATGTTCTATTGTGAATACAATATCAGTTTTTGAGATTTGTAAATTATTGCATTCCGTTTTTATTGACAATTTGTACTTTGTCCCAACTTTTTTGGAATCGGGGTTGTAGTTGTTCTTGCAATATCTGACAAAGTGTAGTAGTTGTTACTTGTCCTCCATCACAGAGTGGATAACATCTTGAAAATGGTTGGACCTTTCTTAGAGAGAAGCACTCTCATAGGGTTCTACATAGAATCTTGAAGGGGTTCATCCAGTATGTTTATGCAAATATCTAAGACTTATTGTTGTTTTTTTGTCTTTGCTTGAAATTATTATTTTTTTTGGTCCTTCATCCTTTTTGACGTCTGATTGAGTTTCTGAGAGTAATATGTTGAATCTCAGACAAACAGGATGTAAGCAGTAAATATCTGGATCTAAGACTTGGCCTTATGTGTGAAGACAAAACTCTCTGCAGTCCTACTTGGCCCACGGGCAGGGAAGTGGGAATAGGAGTAGAGGAAAGCATGTTGTTATTGTTGTTGTTGTTATTGTTGTTCTCTCATAGCCATTGCCCAGTGTTATTTTCCAATATGCATTTACATGACTACCCGCTTTATTCGCCTCCTTGCATTACGAATGATCATCCCTTAACAAGCATGAAGAGACTTGGCGCAATTTATTACTCTTAGCATGGACATGCTTAGAAGAAGTATTGGTAACAAATTAATTTGACTGTAATCATGATAAAATAGCATGACTCAACTGAAATGGTTTGGAATTGTTTATTTGTACAACTTACATGAATGGACATATGTTGAATATACTTTCATTTTAAGATAGCTACTAATATTAATTTTAATATGAAAAATATACAGAAATTATATATATATATATATATATATATATATATATATATATATATATATATGGATAAACAGTCTGAGTGCATTCTTACAAAGGATATATACTTCTATACCAGCTAAGGAAGCAAAGATAATATGGTCATAACTGCATACCACTCATTATACACACATTACAAAGCTCTTGCATGATAATTGCAGCTCTCCTGATGTAGTCCGCGCTCTTATCTTATGTCTCAGCCCAGTTTAAGCTGAGCTTTCTTGCCAAGTCGATATGCCAAGCTATCCAAATATGCTTTCAGTGATATTTGCAAGGGAATAATAATCTACAATCAATCATCCTACATTATAGCTAAATTGCCTTTGTCAAACACAGATGTAGTACAGGCTGTTGCCAGAACAAATAACAAACAGGTAATTAATTGGATGAACAAAGAGATCTCATTACAGCAAGTGGGCCATAAAATCATTCTCAAACATTGCCAGGCCATATTCAGTGTAGGTTGTTTCAAGACTCCCCTAACTTGAGAATCTTAATCCTGTAATTCTGAGCAACGCCTCTTTATATCGATGTAAAATGACAGTGTCAGCATAAGGTGTTTGTTTTCCTCCTCCCACCCAAAATAAATGTTGGCATTACTTTAGAAATTTTGTCAACATCGTATTCGGTGGCCAAAGATTCATGTTACAGGACCGTAATTAAAGCATATACGCAGAACCTTGGCCTCACTTTCGTTTATAAATGCCTTGAGACCTCAAGAATGGCATAGGAATGGTTTTAAGCATTAACAATAAATCTAATATAGTAATTTTTACAATTAAAGTGATTCATATAGGTAGCGGTCTAAGTGAATGACCTTGATGTCCGTGACGTCACAGCAGGAAGTCTATCAGTCTCATCGCCATTTCCGCTATACTAAAACACAGAGCTGACTGCAACTCCGAGCCTCCATTTTGAGCTAATTTATCACCATGTCATGTAGATATGTTGCTGGCCGGTGCAGCAACATGACGGAAAGTGGATTTATGTTGTATTCATGGCCCAAGAATGTTCAAACTGCAAAGATTTGGATGCGTTTTGTGAGAAGTTCATGGGCACATTGGGCGGCTACAAAGTGGTCTCTCCTCTGCTCTGCACATTTTACTGAAGACTCGTACGAGACCTCTGATCTGTTGAGGAGCGTTGGCTATAAGCCGTATTGAAAGAGGGTGCAATATCAACAATTAAATAAAACTACAAGAAAAGGAAAGTATTTATTTTATTTATTTTATTTATCTTAAAAGGAAAGTGAGTTTAGTTGCACCAGTTTTCCTGGAGTGAGCCAAGGGTTGTTGGTAAAACCCGGGACGGAACGGGACATGACATATCGCTCGGGCAGTGACCTCCCCGCGGTTTTTGCTAAAACTGGTGATATCCCATTCCGTCCCGGATTTTAGTAATTGCCTGAGCCAAGCAGTAATGGCGGAGTACTCAGTATGGAGAATGAGTGGAGCAGCCGCCTGATTTTCTCCACTGGATATTGCTGCCATCTCACCCTTACATGGAAGAAGCGAATGAACGGAGAACTGAACGAACAACTGAAAGTCAGATTGTTTCAAAACAATCGGCCACAAGATCGGCCTTCAAGAAGCGAGAACACAGACGGGTAAGCTCCGACTCTCATTTGGATAAAAAACACGTTGTTTACCTGAACTTAGATTAATACATGTAACTTGTATTGTGTGTTTAAGTTAGCGGTATAAGATTATTTAATTTGCTTCAGAATGTGATTGTCTCAGTTCATCTGATTATTTAATGAGCCTTTTATGTTTTATCAGTGAAAATGCATGCATGTACATGTATGTTGCATAAGTTATAACACCTATCCCGTTTTAATGAGGGTCAACCCACGGTCAATGACGTCAAATCAGTCTTAGTTGAGCAAGTTGGTAACGGTATTTCTTACTTTCACCTTAAATTTTTATTTATATGACTTTGATCTATAGCTGTAAAAGGCCTTAAAACTGATTTCTGCTGTGATGTCACACACTCAGGGCTGGCTGGCTCAGCGGGGCAGCTCAAATGCCAACTTTGCGGTCGATTTTAACTCTCAGAAATATATATTTTTTTAAATTCCCATTTATGCAACATAGAAGAGTCAACTATGGAGATACTATCCACTCAGAAATTTATTTAAAAATAAAGGTTCTGCATATCTCCTTTAAGGATCCAACTTCCATGCTATCAGCTAAGCACAGCCCCAACATTGACTTTCTTCAGACTTTTTAGCCACACTGACCTTCTTCATCACTTGCCTGTCTACTCCCTTGTATCTCGACCTTTCTGTATGACTTAAAGGCATGATCCTTATTGTCTCTTCTACTGCACTGCTATTTCCAGGCTTTTCCTTTTCCCAGGTTGTGCCTTCTGCATCTGAGTTCTTCTTCATGCTTCTACCCCACAGTCCCTGGGGTTGTGTTTGTTCAGGTGCTCGATCTTCTCACTACTGTCTACAAGAAAGCTTTATCTGGAGCCTGGTTCATGGGCCCTTGAGCTTTTTTGCTTGGCAGTAGCAGGTATCTTGATGGCCCTGGATTGAGCACTCAACAAGTTCCTGCAAGTACAAAAACAATATGAGAATAACCGAATGCAGAGTTAACAATACATCAACACACAGTAACGGTTTAGAATGTAGACTAACCTGAGGAATGTCAGAAATCCAACACGAGCATTATTCGTAGAACCTTCAGTGACTTCTGTTCCTGAATCAGCATTGCTTAGGTTTTCCAAGGCAACATGGAGGTCTGAATTCAGCTCTGATTTTTCTTGCAGTGGTTCAGAAAAGCTCTTCAGCAGGACAGCAGTGTTCTTTGAGCTAAAGTGATGGTGAATAATGATCAGGATCAAAAGAGAAAACTAAATAACATAATAATACTAAAATATCAGAACAAAAGTATATTTATGTCTAAAAATCATCCCATATAAGAAACTGATTAAGACAGAGTTCACCAGAACAGACTCGTACCCTGTCTCTTTCCAGTCAGGTGCCCCATGTTAAAATTGAACTGAGAATCATTTTTGTTTTTTTGTTTTTTCTTTTCTGTCCATCGTATATTCAGTAATATATATTTAGGCACTGCCTAAAAGCGGAGCTTCCAATGATTGTAAAATGCGTGTAAGTGGCGGCCAGAGCTGTCATTCATTATTCATGTTATGGGCGGAGCTGTCAGCCCAGGAAGCTGTATGTGTTATGCTACAGACACTGTGTTTATATTCTCCATGTGTCTCTGTCAGAGGTTTAGCACAGTGTGTTATAAAGCTTTGCTGTCTGTCACCCTGATATGTCATTCATGCACAATGTAAAGTCTATGCATGCCGTTTATCGAGTGTGTTTTGTTTGTGTTCAGTGCATTGATTGAACTGTGGTTTAGCATGAGACATTGAGCGCAGAAGTTAATGGTACACATTTGGCTAACTTATAGAGGTTTGCACCCTTTGTTGAGCAGAGCAAGGTGTGTAATGCTCAGAGCAGGGCCGTCGACAGGGGGGGACAACTGGGTATTTTGTCCTGGGCCCAGCCATGAGGGGAGGCCCAGAACTGGTCCCTCATGAAGATGCCATTAATCATTCTGTTTCATGTCAAAATGTGTTGATTTGGGGGAGAAAAATGTGCTATATTTGCATTCAATGAATGATTTCTGGTTCTTTTGCCTTTATTGTCTTCGAAAATAGATTCAAGAACCCACCTACCACCCCTAATGCAGAAATGGTTTGGTCTTTGATTAAGGCGCCAAATAACACGGCACTATTCCATCATAACGCTTCGACAATAAGCGTGCGAGCCCGTTTGCCAACATGCACAAGTCAGGAGCAAAGAAAAGAAAAGAGAAAAAGAGATGAAGAAGCCAAGAGCCTCAGGGGCTCACTGCATAGATATTTTAGAAAAGATTCAGATGATGCAGCTGAGCCAGGTAAGACACAGATAACTTTTTTTCCAGCCCCGTAATGTAACCCCAGCACGCGCGACGCGCCATTCATAATTATAAAGTAGGGGATAGCAGGGTACACTGAGTAAACACTGAAATGCACAGGGCATTGAATTATTTCATAAACATATCGGTTTAATAACACTGTGTTGCATATATCTCAATGAAGCAAAGAATAGCACATTGGCCCGCAATCATATCCAAATGTTTTAGGCACGCTTGCTGAGCTGCGCTGAGCTGGACTCCGGTTAGCTGAAAGCCCGTGGAACGCTGCCTCTTGTTAATTAAACCTTATTTTGTTGGAAATCATCCCGTGTAGATACGACGGCATGTGAAATTGCCAGCTAGATAGAGTTTAATGTAACGAATGGGCTATAAATGGGGTGTTTTGAGGTTAGTCTGTTACAAAACATTAAACTTTCGCTTAGACTGGATACTCTTCAAACAATTCCCTTGCTCAAGTGAAAAATGATAGGCCTGTATGAAAAGCGCAATTAATGAAAGTAGCCTAATAAGCCCTAAATGAATAAAACAACCTCTGTTTTATTGTTGTTGCTTACACGTTAAGATTTTGAAATCTTCTTGGTCCAGTTCTATATCCAGGGAACGTTGTAATCCTTTTGGTTTATCCGTAATAAACGTGTCAGCCCCCAGGTCAGATAGGCTAATGTTACGTGGTTGGGAGGGTGTCAATTTTTTTTGTAACATTTTAAATCGAGTACAGAAAGGACGTTTATGAAAAACAAGACAAAAAAATACACTGAAAAACTCACTGTACACACCACTAGTGGTGATGCTTCTATGTTCAGATTTTGGGAAAGCCATAACTCCGTTCTCATTGAGGCCCAGTTCCATCCCGTAAACAATCATTTTGGTTTATCAACTACCTGCGCTCAAACATGTCACAGGAGAGGCTCAATGGGCTGGCTATGCTCTCTATAGAGTGCGAACTTGCAAAGAAACTGGACTTCAATGACCTTATTGACGACTTTGCCACAGCAAAAGTCCGGCGCATTGCATTTCGCACCTGAATAGTTGCAGACTAAGGAAATGTTCAAACTGTAAATATGTTGAAATGTTGAAATAAAATGGTTGACTGTTATAATGGGCTTGGAATACCTGTTATTTAAGGGTTGGAGTGAATGGAGACTGTGAAAAGAGGGGTTGGGTGTGGGTGGTTGCTGTGTGGCGATGTGCGTGCGCGCGTATGTGTGTGTGTGTGTGGGGGGGGCACTCAGATTATTTGGGGGGGGGGCACTCAGATTATTTTGTCCCGGGCCCAGCCAAAGCTGTCAACGGCCCTGGCTCAGAGCATAGTCTGTAAATATTACTCTGCAAAATTGTGCATTTGTTTACATCCATCCATCCATTATCCATAACCGCTTAGCCTGTGAAGGGTCACGGGTAAGCTGGAGCCTATCCCAGCTGACTACGGGCGAGAGGCGGGGTACACCCTGGACAAATTGCCAGATCATCACAGAGTTGACACATAGAGACAAACAACAATTCACAGTCACATTCACACCTACGGTCAATTTAGAGCCACCAGTTAACCTAACCTGCATGTCTTTGGACTGTGGGGGAAACCGGAGCACCCGGAGGAAACCCACGCAGACACGGGGAGAACATGCAAACTCCACACAGAAAGGCCCTTGGCAGCTGCTGGGCTCGAACCCAGAACCTTCTTGCTGTGAGGCAATAGTGCTAACCACTTCACCACTGTGCCGCCCTGTTTACAACCATGGAACCTTAATTATTTTTGTTTTGGTTATTTAGTTTTCACGGTGCTCAGTGTATGGTGTTTGATGTCCAGTGCTCAATGCTATACTCATGTTCAGGAGGAAAAAAACACATCTGAACCCGTCAGAGACTCTCTGCTGTTGTTCTTAATGCCAAGGGCTGCTATAGTGTTAGTAAATAATCACACATTATTGTTAAAAAAGCAAATAAAAAATAAGTGCTGAATAAAAAACCCATCTATCTTATGTAAATAAAGATACAAATTTCATTGTCTGGTGGTGAAGTGTTTATGAGATACGTTGCCTTGTACTTATGATCAGGTCCCCTGTGGTGGTACACATATGTCGTTCGAACTGTACTGTCTTAATGCCAAAGCCATCAGAAATCAGGTCAATGCATTACCATATTCTCTTAAGTATGACGTGCCACTATTATATAGTATTGTAATGATTCCAATTTATATTTGTTAATAACCTGTGTTAATACTGTATTAATAATATGCAAGTTATTGCTAATTAATATATCACGAAAGGAAAGTTTTACAGTGTTTTCATTCTCACAAGCATGTTATACAGATTATTATTATACATACAGGACACTTTTTCGATGGAATAAAAACATGTATTCTATTCCCTTCTAGCAGTTTCATTCATTTGGTTTGATAGCATGCAATATTGTTAGCATATCGCTTATCCTACATGTATACGTCACTCTACCCAATAGAGAATGAGCGTTGAATATGGTTTACGATATTGCGTGGTTGTCAAGACAACATGACAGCACATGTCGGAGACGTAAAACTTCTGCACTAGCGAGTGACTGTGACAATTTGTAAACAAACATGGCTGCCAGGTTTACTTCATTAAATACGGAAGATTTTGAGAGAATTTTGAAAGAGAAAGATGCATTGAACACCCAAAAGGAATGTATAATAATAATAATAATAATAATAGCTGGCCTTTTTTTGTGGTCAAAGTCCCTCTCAAGCCAGAATCTGGTCTTCCCAGGCAGTCTCCTGTCCCAGGACTAATCAACTCTTTAAGGCGTATGGGTGCAGCACCGATCTCCGTTTCAATAGCCCTCAGTCTCTCGCCTATACAGCCTGGGTTACAGTGGGGGGCTAGTCCTCTGGTAACCACAAGAGTTTGACTTCCCCACTTGCATCTGTATTGCAGCGTGCCTTGCCAGACTGTAGTAGGTACCATTTTTATGATGGTCTTTGGTATGACCTGACCGCAAGTAGAACTCATGATATCCTGGTCGAGAGGCAGACACGCTAACCACTAGGCCAACTTGCAGTCTTTTTTGTGGTATATCAGATATATTCCATTCAGCAAGCATGAGATTGAACTCATCTTGGACTCGTTCAATATCATGCTAGCTGAATGGAATATATCTGATATACCACTCACTGCCAACTAATATTATTTAAATATTAAATACATTCAGGCTTTATCTGTGTTTACTTCTTTAGTTTTATGGGTATGTTTTCTAATGTGAAACTGTGTGTGTGTGTGTGTGTGTGTGTGTGTGTGTGTGTGTGTGTGTGTGTGTGTGTGTGTTTAACCTGCAGAAGGTGTAACAGGTTCGGTCAGTAGGATTGGCACAGAAGCAGCGGGGCTCTGTAGATCTGCGGCGTCGGGACAGTGGACTCCCCAGCCCATATACAGTAATCTTACTACAGAGAGTAAAACAAATCAACCACCCATTATCTATTTTCCAATGGTGATCCTGTCATTTCACAACACAACACTTATACCTGAATGAATTGTCTTGATGACTGAATGAATTTAACTGATGTGGTGGCACTGACAAAATAAAAAGCAGTCAAGCCCGATTGTAAGACCATAGATGTTGTTATTTATTGATGTTTGTTTTTCTTAATTTTTTTATCTATATTTATTTATTTATAAATATTTATATATATTGTTTTTTCTTTTTCTTTTTTTGTGTGTGATCCTTATCTGTTTTTTACAAGTAAGGTGAGAGAGAAACGGCATTTCAATTCTCCTATATGTCCTGGATATATAGCGAATTGACAATAAAGAATCGAATCTTATCCATGCATGGATGAAATGTAC
Source organism: Neoarius graeffei (assembly GCF_027579695.1). Classification (NCBI taxonomy): domain Eukaryota; kingdom Metazoa; phylum Chordata; class Actinopteri; order Siluriformes; family Ariidae; genus Neoarius; species Neoarius graeffei. Next base: position 64,497,974 of record NC_083573.1, on the reverse strand, counting down.
CAGTTTTTCCACTGATACACTGTCTAATATTTATATTGTTTTCTTTTTGTGAAGTAGTCCAATATGTTTTGTTAAAGTCACTTATTTTCAGAATGAGCTTAATTCTATTTCAGCGCAGGCTTGTGCTGTAAATGATAATGGACTCATTAATGGACATCTAGCAGATTTAATGGACTGTAAGCAAGCAAAATATTTTCAGATCTTCCACACACAGATACCTCTGCCTTTGTGTTATTGTTTGTTCATAAATTAATATGAGAGTTTTTATTTTTTCTCTCATATTGGATTGGCTTTGCATGATTTAATTCAATTTACTCATTCATTCTCATCTCATCATCTCTAGCCGCTTTATCCTGTTCTACAGGGTCGCAGGCAAGCTGGAGCCTATCCCAGCTGACTACGGGCGAAAGGCGGGGTACACCCTGGACAAGTCGCCAGGTCATCACAGGGCTGACACATAGACACAGACAACCATTCACACTCACATTCACACCTACGGTCAATTTAGAGTCAACAGTTAACCTAACCTGCATGTCTTTGGACTGTGGGGGAAACCGGAGCACCCGGAGGAAACCCACGCGGACACGGGGAGAACATGCAAACTCCACACAGAAAGGCCCTCGCCGGCCACGGGGCTCGAACCCGGACCTTCTTGCTGTGAGGCGACAGCGCTAACCACTACACCACCGTGCCGCCCATTCAATTTACTTTGATATAAATATGATAGAAGTAGATTTGCTGACTGAAATCATTTAAACACTTCTCAATTTGAAGGCATCTTGCCAGAAACAGAAATTCTAACCTTTAAGCTACAAAATTACCAAAAGTGAAATTTTGGAAATTTACCTTACAGATGAGTCACTAAATTAAACTGATTTGAAGGTATGTACTTGCTGTGTTTGTGTGTATTTGTGCTCACCCAGGTGTGTTCACCCAGATGATGTCCAGATGGCAGAAGTAGTAGCATTCAGAGTCCAGCTGGTTAATGCAAGAGCATCGTTTGGTGCGCTGTCTATGTGGGGCAATTCCAGCAGTCTGATTTATCACAGGCAAACCAAACCCTAGAAGAATACATTGGAAAGCAACGCTTAACCAAACACACTACTGCACATCAAATGCTTCCAGTGTCCAGCAGTGTAAAAACCCTGAGAATCATGTCGTAGGTGTGATTTATTACATTGTCTATGAAATCTGGCTTTTTAAAGAATGTTGTTTTAAGTTATCATGGAATTAATCCTTTAGAGCTCCACTGACAGGATTTAAACAAAAAAATCTGTTGGGGAAACTGGCCATGGCTGACTTTATCACTGTTGGAATTTGCTTACTCAAGTTTAAAGGTTTATTTGACAGAAAACTTAGAGAAAATAGAACTTCTTTTTTTTTCATGATACTCTAGATAAAAAAAGAGTTAACGTGTTCCTGAAAATATCACTGGTTCAAACTCAAAGGTTTGCTGTGTGTGACAAACTTGCAACTATGCTGAATCAGGCAATAAATGTCAGTTTTAACTGTCACCTTAATGAGAGTTGTAATGTTTTATCTGCAGATAAAGCCATGAAAATATTTTACAGCAAACTTTATCTTACTTGCCCGGGTTAACGTGCGATGAAAAAAAATAGACTTGATTTTTTTTAAAACATAAAATAATGACAAATAGGCTATACTAAGTTCATGCAGGCTTTCCATAAAAGCAAACCCCATTCAAAAATACATTTTTTCCTCTGGCATTTTAAATTACTTACTTTTTAACCTCAAGTCTTTTTTTTTTTAATTTGGCATTTTATACTTAAGCAGAACAGAATATCTGAATTCAGATCAGTACAATTTTCTCTTTTACCTTCCTGCAGCACTGCAGACCAGCTAATAGAGAAGATGATGAAGGTGCACACTGCCATTGTTTTTGGTTCTAATCAAATTCAGCTGCAAATTCAAGAAGCACCAAGTGAACTGAAGCAGTAGGATCAATCCACATTCAGCTGCAGGTGGTTGTGTAGTGCTGTGTCCTGTTTGGCCACACTTATAGTCACTGCTTCTCATGGCATGCCAGATCTGTCCCCTCCCCTTTTACTTCTCACGACTACACAAATCCAGCTCCATCCTGGTTGCCTTCAACATTCCAGGAATTTTGGCTGCCTGCCCCCTGCAGAGGGACGTCACTAGCCCCAGGGTGAGGAAGAAAACAGGGACATCATCATAAAGAGATGGTGTTAAGTACAAGCCTTGGTTTTCCTGCTGAAGTCTTACAATAAAATTCTGTAGATGAATACAGTGTAGATGCTGAAATCACACCTAATGGCTTTGGATTGTCCAAAATGGTATAGTTGGAGAAAGGATGACAGTGACAGGCCAGAAGGAAAAATGGAAGGATATCTTCAGATTTGCATGAATTCTGACAGGACGAACCCACTCCATGGAAAGCATGATAGCCACAGGAACATTCTGAAGGTTTGATCACATTTGCATTGTGGCGTAGGTGGAGGGAGTGCACAGCATTAGTTTTAGCTTCCTGTGCCCTCCAGCTGAGAAACTGATTTTGATAATGGGACATAACAATACCATAATGTATTACAGGAGATGGAAGTTGTGCCTTGGATGTTACAAAATGGATTTGGTTACTGTGGTTTTAGAAAGCCTGCCTAAAAAAATTAGATACCCTGTGGTTGTTTGAAATATATATATATATATATATATCATCTCATCTCATTATCTCTAGCCGCTTTATCCTTCTACAGGGTCGCAGGCAAGCTGGAGCCTATCCCAGCTGACTACGGGCGAAAGGCGGGGTACACCCTGGACAAGTCGCCAGGTCATCACAGGGCCAACACATAGACACAGACAACCATTCACACTCACAGTCAATTTAGAGCCACCAGTTAACCTAACCTGCATGTCTTTGGACTGTGGGGGAAACCGGAGCACCCGGAGGAAACCCACGCGGACACGGGGAGAACATGCAAACTCCACACAGAAAGGCCCTCGCTGGCCACGGGGCTCGAACCCGGACCTTCTTGCTGTGAGGCGACAGCACTAACCACGACACCACCATGCTGCCCTATATATATATATATATATATATATATATATATATATATATATATATATATATATATATATATATGCTTTATCTGCCTAACAGCCACAAAGTTGATGACTCAAGATACTGTATGTTAAACTGGAATGTAGTATTGACTCACAGATTAGTGTACAACCAACAGCTTTGTCAATCTTGGTGCCATTACACAAAAATGGCAGCCTTAATGATGAACTTCCATGATGGCTGATTATAACCTACACCTAGATAAAACACGCATGCTGGGTCAGCCAGATGTCAGCCAAGGGGCGTGTGCAAATATAGCCATCTAATGTGGGATGAATACACAGTGTCCACTGACTTCACTTTCTCAGGAAACACACTCAATATCTTCGTAGCAGTCCATGTGGGAGTCAAAAGCTTGCACTTAGATGCAAATGCAGTGAGGGCATAATCTCTCCGTAGAGATTAGCGTGATTTTATCATTTAATACTGTGAAGAGGAGCGACTGAAGCACATTACTCATAGTTAATGACAGAATGGAAAATACCCTGATAGGGAAATTAGCCCTTCACTGATAGTACAGATTAAAATTATTAATATGTGATGTGAAAGTGTGATATTTACGAGTCAAAAGTTCACAGACGGTACAGAAAGAAGAGCTTCAGTATAATCACTTAAAAGTTCTACAGCTGCTCTTATCTATAACATCTATAAAAGACTGGTGTGGCTGCAGGTTTTTATTCCTACTAAACAGGAGTCACACCTCATAGTCAACTGAATGCCAAGGTTAGCTGTTTAAACAGGTGGAATTAGGATTGATTCCTGCTTCTTTAGAACAAACATGGTCTGGGTGAAGACTGGAAATGAGTAGAATAAGCTGTCAAGGGTTTCAAAGTGTCAGGGCCTTACAATAAGGTTTTAAGACATTAATCTGAACCAGGGCTTGAATTATGAATTCATCTTTGTTAGGGGCGGCACGGTGGTGTAGTGGTTAGCGCTGTCGCCTCACAGCAAGAAGGTCCTGGGTTCGAGCCCTGGGGCCGGCGAGGGCCTTTCTGTGTGGAGTTTGCATGTTCTCCCCGTGTCCGCGTGGGTTTCCTCCGGGTTCTCCGGTTTCCCCCACAGTCCAAAGACATGCAGGTTAGGTTAACTGGTGACTCTAAATTGACCGTAGGTGTGAATGTGAGTGTGAATGGTTGTCTGTGTCTATGTGTCGGCCCTGTGATGACCTGGCGACTTGTCCAGGGTGTACCCCGCCTTTCGCCCGTAGTCAGCTGGGATAGGCTCCAGCTTGCCTGCGACCCTGTAGAACAGGATAAAGCGGCTAGAGATAATGAGATGAGATGAGATCTTTGTTGGGGTCTCTTAAAAAAAAAAAGTGTGGACGTGGCAGATAAATATATAAATAAATAACCTAACTGGTGCACTTTCCGTGAGTGAGAGGCGACATGGTTCGTTAGGCTATACTTGCATACACACAGTAATCTTTCTTTCTTATTTATTTACTTACTTATTTATTATTGTTGTTGTTGTTGAACATATTGTTTTTGCTATTTTCCTGTAGCCTACACTTTAAACAGAGGGAGAATGCATTCTACTAGTACAGTGTAAAGCCATTCTCTTACCCTCACGCAGACAAAATAGACCAAAGTGGTCTGTTTTCAGCAGGCTGTGGTTGTGATCTTTTTCTTGAAAACCAATGAATGAAACCAAGGTCAAGTGGTTCTTCTTCTGAGAGGATTAACATGTGTGTGTGTGTCTGTTAATGGTCACGAGCTCTCAAAAAGATAGTTTGCGCACATACTCTAGTGGTCTGGTGGTGCTGCATTCACGAGATTATGCACCTAGCTGTAATGCGTTTGTAGCAGTTCGTATGGGTGGAGCACAGAAAGACGGCAGGCCTGGGTTAAGTTCCAAAAAGAAACTCTTTTATTCTAGCTTTTCAGCTTTACTCACTCACACTGTCACACACTCTACACACACACATGCGTTGTGGTTGGGAGGGAACCTCCTTCCTCTGCTCTCTCTCTCCTTATATAGGGCGCGGTCACTGGGGAAGACACACAAACACAGATTAACCAACATCAAGTGCAGTGATTCTGCCACTTACCTTCCTTGACTCCGCCCTCCGGTCACAGACCGACGCTTGACCACGCCCCCGCTGCCACAGTGTTCTTTTGGAAAACATGTTTATTCTTGGGCGGCATGGTGGTGTAGTGGTTAGCACTGTCACCCCACAGCAAAAAGGTTCTGGGTTCGAGCCCAGCGGCTGGTGAGGGCCTTTCTGTGCGGAGTTTGCATGTTCTCCCCGTGTCCGCGTGGGTTTCCTCCGGGTGCTCCGGTTTCCCCCACAGTCCAAAGACATGCAGGTTAGGTTAACTGGTGACTCTAAATTGACCGTAGGTGTGAATGTGAGTATGAATGGTTGTCTGTGTCTATGTGTCAGCCCTGTGATGACCTGGTGACTTGTCCAGGGTGTACCCCACCTTTCGCCCGTAGTCAGCTGGGATAGGCTCCAGCTTGCCCGCGACCCTGCACAGGATAAGCAGTTATGGATAATGGATGGATGTTTATTCTTATTATTATTTAAGGTTATTTGTCTATCTTTAATGTAAATATTACTCAGTATATTGAAGAAAAATGAGCTTTATTTGTGATTAAAATATAGTGATGCTGCATTTTTAGAGACCCCCACAGATATTCTCACTCTATGGGAGCTCAGCTCCTGTTGGCTCCAATGTAATTCGAACCATGATCCTAATCCTCTTAGAAAATAGACTGAAAAAAGGAAAGGCATATTTAACCCTTCAGTTCTTGTATAAACTATAATCTTAGTAGCACAATGCAGATTTTGAATTCTTATTTAACGTCACTGCTACTGTGAACTATAACATTGTTGTCTTATTGCTGTGCTTTAACATGTAACATTGTGACTTACTGTTGAAGGTATTGGTGTGTGTGTGTGTGTGTTTTTAACTTGGCGGTGACCAAATGTCTCCACAAGGATAGGAATATTTTCCGTTTTGACCTTCTGTGGACTCCTTCTTCCTGTTAGGGGTCACCACAGCGGATCTGTTCCACATATTTGATTTGGCATAGGTTTTACACCCTCCCCAGTCTATCTGGGCTTGGGACCAGCACTAAGTATACACTGTCTTGTACAACCCCAGTGGCTGGGTATTTTACCTAATCTGCATGTCTTTGGACTGTGGGGGAAACCGGAGCACCCAGAGGAAACCCACACAGACACAGGGAGAACATGCAAACTCCATACAGAAAGGCCCCCGTCGGCTGTAGGGTTTGAACCTGGAACCTTCTTGCTATGAGGTGACAGTGCTAACCACTACACCGCCATGCCATCCCCGTTTGTGGACACTAGTAAAAATTAATAAACTATTTTTTAAATTATTTTTTCTTTCTTTTTTTAAAACAAAATCTGCAGCCTCTATTTTTTAAAGACACTCTTTTAGGCAAAGTTGTATCACTATCCTTTTAGTTGTGTCATTACTTAACTGATTAGCGTTAATTAGCAGCAATAATCAATGGTGAAAGAGAGAGCGATTGCTTATGAATGCATTTCTGATATCTGTAACGCTCTTTAGTTTGCATATTTTGTGACTTAATATGTAAAACTGATGACAAGATAAATTAGTGCGCTGGATATTTTGTTACAGTTATCTTGAATCCTGTCTCTTACAGATAGTGCTTATAAATAAAATGTATTATTATTTTTATTATTATTATTATAGCTGTGTGCTACCTTAAATGAACTCATAACAGAAAAATGTATCCAGTGGAAGTGCTTATTCCTTGGAAATCATCTAAATTCCTGTTCTCCCTCCTCCTCTTCATTCCTTTTCACCAGCAGCAACAAAGGATTCACATAGCAATATGGCTGCACTGGTTCAAATACAGCCTCAATTCCAAAAAAAAGTTGGGACACTGTCTAAAATGTAAATAAAAACAGAATGCAACAATCTGCAAGTCTCATAACCCCATATATTTTTCACAATAGAACGTAGACAACATATTAAATGTTAAATTGAGAAAATGCACCATTTTAAGAAAAAAAATAAGGTAATTTGGAATTTGATGGCAGCAACATGTCTCAAAAAAAGTTGGGACAGGGTCATGTTTACCACTGTGTAGCATCCTTTCTTCTTTTAACAACAGTCTGTAAACATCTGGGAACTGAGGAGAGCAGTCGCTGGAGTTTTGGGAGAGGAATATTGTCCCATTCTTGCCTGATATAGGATTCTAGCTGCTCAACAGTCCTGGGTCTTCTTTGTCGTATTTTTGTTTTATGAAACACCAAATGTTTTCAATTGGTGAAAGGTCTGGACTGCAGGCAGGCCAATTCAGCACCTGTACTCTTCTACTACGAAGCCATGCTGTTGTAATAGATGCAGTATGCAGTTTAGCATTGTCTTGCTGAAATACGTAAGGCCTTCCTGGAAAAAGACATCATCTGGATAGGAGCATATGTTGCTCTAAAACCTGTATATACTTTTCAGCATTGGTGGTGCCTTTCCAGATGTGCAAGCTGCCCATGCCATAGGCACCCCCATACCATCAGAGATGCTGGCTTTTGAACTGAGCGCTGATAACAAGGCAGATGGTCCCTCTCCTCTTTAGTCCGGAGGACACAGCGTCCATGGTTTCCAAAAAGAATTTCAATTCATCTGACCACAGAACAGTTTTTCACTTTGCTTCAGTCTATTTTAAATGAGCTTTGGCCCAGAGAAGATGGCAGTGTTTCTGGATCATGTTCACAAATGGCATGATAGAGCTCGAACCTGCATTTGTGGATGGCACGGTGAACTGTATTCACAGACAATGATTGCTGGAAGTGTTCCTGAGCCCATGATTTCCATTACAGAATCATGCCTGCTTTTAATGCAGTGCCGCCTGAGGGCCCAAAGATCACGGGATCCAGTATTGATTTTCGGCCTTGTCCCATGTGCACAGAGATTTCTGCAGATTCTCTGAATCTTTTGATTATATTATGAATTGTAGATGATGAGATTTTCAAAGTCTTTGCAATTTTACATTGAACATTATTCTGAAATTGTTCCATAATTTGTAGACGCAGTTTTTTGCAGATTAGTGAACCTCTGTCTATCTTTACTTCTGAGAGACTCAGCCTCTCTAAGATGCTCTTCTCATCTCATTATCTCTAGCCGCTTTATCCTTCTACAGGGTCGCAGGCAAGCTGGAGCCTATCCCAGCTGACTACGGGCGAAAGGCGGGGTACACCCTGGACAAGTCGCCAGATCATCACAGAGTTGACACATAGAGACAAACAACAATTCACAGTCACATTCACACCTACGGTCAATTTAGAGCCACCAGTTAACCTAACCTGCATGTCTTTGGACTGTGGGGGAAACCGGAGCACCCGGAGGAAACCCACGCGGACACGGGGAGAACATGCAAACTCCACACAGAAAGGCCCTCGCCGGCCCCGGGGCTCGAACCCAGGACCTTCTTGCTGTGAGGTGACAGCGCTAACCACTACACCACCGTGCCGCTCTAAGATGCTCTTTTTATACCCAATCATGTGACTGGCCTGTTGCCAATTAACCAAATTAGTTGCAAAATGTTCCTCCAGCTGTTTCTTTTTAGTACCACTTACTTTTCCAGCCTTTTGTTGCCCCCGTCCCAACTTTTTTGAGACGTGTTGCTGCCATCAAATTCAAAATGAGCTAGTATTTTTCACGAAATGGTAAAATGTCTCAGTTTAAACATTTGATATGTTGTCTATGTTCTATTGTGGAAAAAAAAGGGTTTATGAGATTTGCAAATCACTGCATTCTGATTTTAGTTTTTACACAGCGTCCCAACTTTTTGGGAATTGGGGTTGTAACTTTTTAACAAACTGACAATGCTAGATTTGAAACCATTGTTCGATAATGCGTCTAAGTTAAATGAGAAGCTATACATTTAACATGATGGATTATATAATGCAGTTGCGTAAGATGTTATGAAATATAAAAATAAAAATCTTTTTGAGGCAAACTAATAATGAATGCAATGAGGTGAAACATCAATGACAAACGAAAGCTGTTTTTAATGACTTCAATCTGTTGTTAATAACTGCTACTACATTTCTTACCCTAAAGATACAAGCATGTTATTAACTTGTACAGTGCAGTTGGTGTACAATTCTTAATTTAAAAAAAAAAAAAAATCAACCTCCACTAAGAACCAGCTATGCAAGTGTATTTATTTTAGCCAGAAAAGTCAAGGTCTTGATAAATGTTCATGAACACATTCTGATATTAAAGTGCCATTCCACCATTGGATGTATTCTTTGGCATAAAATACAATACATTTTATGACAACATGACTAGACAGAGAAATCTTTTAGCTTCAAAATGATATATCAAACATAATTTTTTGACAACGACAAGTATATTAATTTTGCGACCAAAGTCACCTACCCTTTTAATTTCCGCGCGGTAGTGAAACGTGATGTCATCAGCAGGTTCCCCTTCTTGTGTACCACGTGTCGGTCTATTTTTAGACCAGGAAACCCCCAAAGTGAGAGAGTCATTTCTCCTCGTATATGGGGGCCAAAAGAATTGTGAAAAATTTTGAGTTAATCTTTCAGTTAGCTAGATTTATTGGTATTAGCTAGATTTATTGGTATTATTTTTATCGCGTTCTATCCGCCATTGCTGATAATATGTGCCACGTCACACGTCACGTGGTACACAAGAAGGGGAACCTGCCGATGACATCACACGCGGAAATTAAAAGGGTAGGTGACTTTGGTCGCAAAATTAATATACTTGTTGTCAAAAAATTATGTTTGATATATCATTTTGAAGCTAAAAGATTTCTCTATCTAGTGATACCATTTATATATGTTGTCAAAATATATTGTATTTTATGCCAAAGAATACATCCAATGGTGGAATGGCACTTTAAGCAAGCAGCACACAAATACAGTTGTGTCAGTGATTCCATACATATGGCTTAAAGACAGCAAAATTCATTCTGCATATGTCTTCGTCTCCTGCAGTGTATCTCATTGCAATTCTTTCTGAAGAACTTTATCTTTAATTGTGACTTCCCTGAGACTCCCAGATGCCAGCTAACAGCCTAATCACTCTCTCCTCCTCCTCCTCACTGTTTCAGAGCATAGCTCTTTAAAAATAAGCTGACTACTGTTGATGCTGTTTATGTGATGCAATGTAACACTAGCATTCTGCCTTTCCTCTACCACGTTTTTGTTCACATTTTTGTCTGGTCTTTTATTGTTCAATATTTTTGGATTTTTTTTTTTTTTAAATAAGGGAGAGACCCTTCCACCACACAGAGCCGCAGAGGAACACTGAGAACACTGGACTGTTACTTAACTTGTTCGGGAGACATTTAGCGGTCAAGTCCCCTCATGTTTCACTTTTCAAAGAAGGATATTGCTTTGGAGATCTACAGTATAATTAAAAATCTATATTATGTAACTATACCTAAAATACAAACATTTTTTACAAGATGTAAAATTTTTTAAAGATTGCAAATTCAGCTCTACTTCAAAAATTTGCTGAATCAGCCTTTTCAATTTCTCTTTTACTTGCTGGGACCAATGGCATGACATTTCATGAGCTGCAATAACAGGGATTAGGAGGCAAATGAATAATTATTATTAACAGGAACAACACGCCTAGTTTAATCATCAAGGGAGGTTTTTCTTTTTCCGCCCAAGACAGTGAACTGGACTGGGTGTCCAGACATTTGATCCACACTGATGAGTTTCCATTTTCAAATGGAAAATGGCATACAAGGCATGAGGGCTCACTGAAAGGTTTAATGACTATGAAAATGATGGAAATTGTATGCTACGTATGCCCTTTACAGTCACCAGATCTAAACCCAGTTGAATACCTATAGGAGTTTTTGGACAGATGTGTTAGATAACCTTCAGCAAAACACTAACTTGGGGAATATCTTTTGGAAGAATGGTGTTCATCCCACCTGTACTGTTTCAGAGAATCTTCTAGCATCTAGCACCTCAAAGATGCTTTCGGCTGTTTTTTCCCTTCAATGTCACCTGTCTATATGGTCTATATTGTAGCTGGAGCAAATCCAAAACTGAATCATAGCTGACACACTTAAGCTGTTATACTTTTTTGTATAATTATTTAGTACCAGTTGCATTCATGATATTAAAACATGTCTTACCAATTTTATGATGATGAAGATGCAGCTGTTATTTATTATATTATTCTCGTACATTCATGATATTGAAACAATTTTAATCTAAACATGTGATTATCCTGTGTAGGCGGTTGTGTACACTGGAGAAAAGTGTTGTTACAGTCACTTGTAAAATGATTCAGACCCTATTAGTGAAATTGAAAACATCTTTTTTAACAATGTCATTTTTTTATTAGGTGCAAATTTTGGCAACAATTACAATGTCAAGTCTTTCCACGGCCACCAATATGGACACTCACTCAGAAAATTCAGGGAAATTATTCAAGACCAAGTTCCAGGGTCAATATTTATAACAAGTTTTCTTTGGAAAGCTTATAAAATTAAGCGAAAAACAATTACCTCTTAAAAGTACAGTAGGGTGCCCCAAACATGGTGCTTAAAGATACTGCTTATTGTCATGTGCCATATTTTTGCTGAACATTCAGGAACTTTGTAACAAAGTTACAGGCAGACACTGAAGTGTAATACTCGTCTTCTTTCAGAGGTCTTATCTGTGTGGTGTTTTCCTTCTATTTACTAATTTCTTCAGCAGTATATTTTTTTAATGGTTTGTGCTTTGCAATACTTTTTATTCTGGGTTGTTTTGAATGCTCTTTGGCATTGTGGTTGAATCCTGAAACTCATTTGTATGAACCTGAACTATAAGTAAAGCACCCCGCTTTGTTTTTTATACACACACACACACACACACACACACACACACACCATAATTTCACAAAAATGACCATTACAGGTAGGGTAGGAAAATTTTTGCAAACTAGTGGGTTGTGAAGTTTGTGGACTGATTTATTACAGAAATCTCACTCAAAACTAGATGTGTAATGTAGGATACACAGAGGACTCTAATAGAGAATGAATAGAGAAAAATAAACTTATGCATTACAGGGGAGTGTTAAGAACAAAAGAGAGAGAGAGAGAGAGAGAGAGAGAGAGAGAGAGAGACGAAGAGAAGCTTAATATAAGGGTGTCAGATTTAAGACCTGAAGGGCCACCACACAGCAACTGCTTAGCTAATTACCAAGTCCTACACTGGATGAGCCTGGTGGTTTAAAAGACAAAGCTCTGTAGTGCTGAGGCCTTTCAGGACTAGGTGTTGATACCGTACCTCTTGGTTTTGAGACCTAAACATCTGACAAAAAGATATATTTAGTAATTCCTGGTGCACCTTTATTGGTTCAGAAATAATACATACCTGTGACAAATTTTGGAAGGTTCTTGATACATCCAATCCCATAGCTGATGACCAACTTTACCAACACCCTGTCCAGTTTCTTTAATTCAAGTCTCCAGAACATAACAAACATACTAAACGAAATTTGTAAAGAATAAAAATTTCATTTAAAAAAAATCAAAAACAAAATGTTTTCCATATTTTCAAATGGCAATAAATATGGATCATAGACCTATCATCTGTACACAATATCATAGCATACCTTGTTATCTATATAAAAAATATGACTTCAGTGCAATTTCATTGCAAATCCTTTGCACTCCATCTCAGACTTCAGTACAAACTGCTTTCTTTTACCCTGACTTGCGTTTAGAAAAACTATTGTACAAATACCAACTGAAACACAAATCATATATTTATAAAATAATTCACAACCTTTCATCATTTCTACACTTCAAGCAAGAAATCCTGACAGGAAAGGCACACGTAACTATATATTGAGTAATACTGGAACAAGGGACAAGATATTGGAATTACTCTTGGTTTAAGTATTCAACTTGGTCATTTATAAATGTTTATAATCATAGTTATTTTAAGAAGTATTTTACATATACATATTTAAATAGATACATTAGGATTGCATGTAATGTCAGTAAATATTCAGGGACAGAAGTAATCAATTTTACATAACATTGTTTTGTCCAACAGAAAAGTGCATTGTATTTCAATCTTGAATATTGCAAAAACAAACATTTACCAAGATACCAACAGTATTGAAAAGTTGTATAAAAATGTAGCATTACAAAACAAAACGAATAATAATAAATCAGTTGATTCTGAGATTAAGCCCAAAGGCTATTAAGTGCTGTCTGGGTTGCTATCCTGGCTCTGATCTGAGTGGACAGATTTCTCTTCTGCAGTCTCTTCTGAAGTTGGGTAATTTTTGGACTGGCCTTCTTTAGGCTCCTCTGGCTCTGATTGTTCACTCTTTCTGTGTAAGGAGGCCCTAGATTCCTTCTCACAGTCATCAGAGCTCCTCTTGTCTCTTTCAATGGTATCTTGGCCCTCTTCTTGAGATCTCTCAGGAACAATGCTGGGAGTCTTGGAGGGCCATGAGCTGCCATACTGTTTACTGTTTATTTTCTTGTTTTGCTTACCAGAGTCATACGGTGGAGAAGATTTGGCTGTTGTGGAGCTTGTAGCAGGACAGTGCAGCCCTAATAGCCTGGTTTCCTGTTCCAGGCTCTGGGTCCCACTAACACTCTGGCTTGTTTCAGGTTGCAAGTTCCATGATGTGCTCAATGAGCTCTTGCTTAGGGAGAAAGTAAACTCCTCTTTTGGAGAGCTGGGGGACTGGGTGGAAGAGGAAGATCGCTCCAGTTTGGGGCAGGATCTGGGCCTAAGCTGCACCATCTGGATTCCTCCAATTGGGATCATGTGGTAAGGCATGCGGGCCTGCTGCTGTGAATGTAAGGGGAGGTGGCTGAACATGCGGTCCACAGTTCTTGATGGGATTGGTACATGGGTAGGAGGACCACTGTGAGGAAAGTGAAGGGCAGAGGGCACCAGGCTGGCATGTGGAGGGCTCACCCTCTGTGAAGCCTGTGCAGTGCTGGGTGTACTAGGCCTCTCCTGTAGAGGGAGACATGTGAATACTGTACAATCAAACTTCCAACGCACTTTTTTTTTTTCAACATTTATGGAACAGATTTATTCCAGACTAACTTCTACCTTCAGTCAATCTCTGCTTGCTCACAAGTTATACCGTTGGAGATCGGACGTTCCACAACAGTACTGACAAACCAACCCTGTCAACCAATCTTGTAAGACAACATATTCATTTTGGATGTGATTCATCAGTACAAGTATCCATCTCTGACTGCTGGTACTTTATTACTTTTTTATTTCATTTGTATTTGTACAGTACTTAACAATATAAATTGTCATAAAGCAGCTCTGCAGAAATCTGGATCTAGATCTCTAATGAGAAAACCAGAGGTAGCAGTGACAAGGAAATGCTCCTTAGATGACGAATAAATCTTGAGAGGAACCAGACTCAGAAAGGAATCCATCCTATTTTTGGGTGACATCAGATAGTGGCATTATGCTCATTACAATATAGTCATAGAGTGAAAAGGCATACAATACTGAATGTAGTTGAAAAGTCACTTGCCTCCCTAACTAGTGTTCATGAGACTTACCTGCTGACTCTCTCTGGACTTAGTGCTTGGTTCCCAGTGGAAGTGTCCAGGAGAGCTGTGGGCTCTGTGTTGAGTTCTGAATGGTGTTGGAGAGAGTCGGGCTCTGGAGCTCCTGTAGTGAGCAGGAGAAAGAGGCCGTAGTGGGGAGAAAGACCTGAGCGGGGACACTGTGAGAGGAGACGGGCATCTTTCAGGGGAAGGAGAAAGATGTCGACAGGGAGATGACAGTTCCAGCCTGGGGGAGACACTCTGGAGAGGTGAGCCTTCACGAGCAGGAGAGAAGGCTCGGGGAGAATGGTCCCAGGCCTTAGAGGAGAACAGTGCCCTCTTGCTGTCTGGAGATATAGCTTGTCCACTCCTCCATGGTTTGACAGGAGAGAGCTGCTTTTCTCTTTCTTCTCTCTCTGAACCAGTAAGGCCTGTGGGATCTGTCTGTGAACCCGGACCACTGTCTGACTGGTGGGTATCTGTAGAGCAGGATGAAGGAGCATCTTCATGGGAGGACAACTCCTCCTCTTCCTCCTCATTATCCTCATCATCTTCATCTTCAGAGTCTTCAATGTCAGAGAACTGGTGCTCCTCCTGATCCTCGGACTCATATACTTGCCCCTCACTGGTCCCTGAAACACACAAAGGGTGTTGGGTTAAAACAGAGGTGGACATATGAAATGAAAAGTAAACATATTACTGCCTGACCCAGAGACAAATGCAATTAGACAGCCCGTTGCAAGTATCTTACAAAGATAATCATACATTCAGACATGTTCATTAATTACTCAAGTAAGCATGTTCATATAATTGTATCGTGCCTCCATCATTCACGACTATATTTAAAGCCTGCTGAATAGTGTATGCCTGAATAAAGTGTCCTTGGCACTCCTCAGTCTGGCAGGGAGAAAGAGATGGGTGGCTTTCATTTTCAGTTCTATATACAGCATACCAACTGAAATTGGAGGCCAGATTAGAAAGCTTCTCTTTATGGCAAACCAGTCAATTTCAGCTGGCCTTCACAAACCTGAGTGCACTGTGCTTGAGTGCCCAAGAAAGCACTACAACGTTTATCATCATATTTAATGGTGCATTTATGATTTTCAAGGTTTGGACAACGAGAAACTGACTGATAAAATTCAGCTACAGTTTCTATCAGGGGAAAATTTCATATGCCAAAACTTTTGAAGTGCTCATTGTTGTAGAAATAAAATAAAAAAAGAATAAAATCTGCATTTTCTTTTGCGAACAAAGTTAGCATTTAATAATAATAATAATAATAATAATAAGGGCGGCACGGTGGTGTAGTGGTTAGCGCTGTCGCCTCACAGCGAGAAGGTCCTGGGTTCGAGCCCCGGGTCCGGCGAGGGCCTTTCTGTGTGGAGTTTGCATGTTCTCCCCGTGTCCGCATGGGTTTCCTCCGGGTGCTCCGGTTTCCCCCACAGTCCAAAGACATGCAGGTTAGGTTAACTGGTGACTCTAAATTGAGCGTAGGTGTGAATGTGAGTGTGAATGGTTGTCTGTGTCTATGTGTCAGCCCTGTGATGACCTGGCGACTTGTCCAGGGTGTACCCCGCCTTTCGCCCGTAGTCAGCTGGGATAGGCTCCAGCTTGCCTGCGACCCTGTAGAACAGGATAAAGCGGCTAGAGATGATGAGATGAGATGAGATAATAATAATAATAATAAATTGCAATTGGTACAGTTAGTTGAATGTATATTGCTAAAAATACTTTTTAAACATTACACTGTTAACATTACTTGAAAAAAATACTTGTTCAATTTTGATACAAGTGTCTAACATCTGCAAACAAACAAACTCTATGGAACTGGTGCGAATAGCACCATGCATAGTCGCCATTAACCCACACAGCTGCAATTATACATGAATTCAAACAGTGAATGTAAGAAAATATCCAAGATATCAACCAACACATGCTATCGACTATAGTACTGAAGTAGAAGTCACTTAAATTGAAGCTACTGTAAGCCATCATATACATTTTTAGTTATTACACAATCACTCAGAATGAATAGTTAATCATTTAAATCAAGCAATACAAAATGGCATTAATAAAATTTGTTTAATGGCTATCACAGATGGTTTGCTGTCTTCAGATTGAGGCAGCAATCATAAATTAATACATACTCCAGTCATACTCTACTTTTCATCATTAAAGGTCCCATGGCATGAAATTTTCACTTTCTGAGGTTTTTTAACGTTAAAATGAGTTCCTCTGACCTTCTTAAGTCACCCCAGTGGCTAGAAATGTCATAATGTGTAAACCAAACTATGCCCAACATTTGAGAATGGCGCATCAAAACGGCGCGTTGATAAACTCTTCCCTTGCCTACGTCAGCAAGGGAGATGATCCCCACGCCCCCCCTCTGGATTCCCACCCACTGTATGGATTGCCTGCCCAGCTCAAAAGTTGCCACCAAACATGGAAGTTGCGCTGTACATGGATGTGACAACACAGAAAAGAGTCTGTTTTTACTGCCGACGGGAGAGCCCCTGAAGACGCAGTGGCTTAATTTTATTTACTCCAATAATACGCCGTCGAGTCTACCTAAGACAGTGTATGTTTGTCGGAAGCATTTTCCTGATGAATGTTTCTACAACTTGGGACAGTACAGGGCAGGTTTTGCACATCAACTGTCACTGAAGCCTGGATCCGTACCAAGCATCCCTGCCGCATCAGCAACAAACACCGAACAAGTAAGTGTATAACTGTTAAGTCGTTTTGCCGTGTTTTAAAATCGGTGCCACGTTAGCCTTGCAATGGCTACATTAGCTGTGCAGCTAACCGCTTCCTGCAGTTAGCCAGGTACTCTGCGCTACAAAACATGCAGCATGCTGTGTTATAATAGCCAATCAAAACAGTTTTTACAAAGACACCCACATTCTTTTTTTTAAGTCACTCATTCATTTTATTTGTTTGTTTGTTCAGTAAAAACCCAAACATTTGTTGAATTTATTTTATTTCCTCGCGTCGCACCTTAATGACGTCAGCGCGTGGTATTTTTCCCTTCGCGGTTTGTTCCTTCTTTCTCGCCATAGTAAGACACCCACATCCGCTTGTTCTGACCCACTGGAGGTAGCGTCACAGTGCTGTTAGCCAATCAGAGGTAACACGCTTACATGTCATGAATATTAATGATAAGACCCGCCCCCACCCTCTACCCTTCCCCGCCTCCTGCTTCTCATTAGCAAAACACCGCACTGGGAAAAGCGCTGAAATGGGGCTTTCTCCCAGGAGGCTATATCTACGTGCCGAGGGTTCATTTTGAGAAAGGCTGCGGATATAACATCCGGGAACCTCCACGAGCCTGTTTAAAGCATCAACAAACCACCATGCCATGGGCCCTTTAAAGAGAATACCTCTTTTTGCACTACAGCTGGAGAGTGGAGCAGTGTATGTCGGAGGCAGCAGCAGGAAGTTTTTTTTTTTGGGGGGGGTGATGACGTGTTGCGCGGTGAAGGTGTGCCAAATCTAGGGGGTTACGGGGGCATGCCCCCCGGGAAATTTTGGAATTTTTAACCCTCTAAAACGCTATTTCCCACATTTTGAGAGGCAAATTTTGGTGGAGTAAAGCTAAGTTTAATGTCTCGATTGGGACTGTGTCGGTAAATTGGAAAAACTACATTGTCTTAGTTTTCTCATGCCCCCCCCCACACACAAAAACAAAATGTGAGAAAATTTGTCCTCGATGTCCTTGTTGAATTAAAGAGCTAATAGATTTATATACCTGCTCAGCTACGTGGTATAAAGCAAGAGCACAAATAACTGTCTTTCCTTTAGTCTCAAGTGCGAGTAAACAGTCATTCAGTTCTTGGTTTGTGAAATTTGACTTGGGATGTTAACAAAATTTATACTGAAAACTTACCTCGTTATCATCAAGCAACTTGGGTGCTTTTGTCAAGCCCAAAAAGTTTGCAATGGATATTTGTCTGAAACTCCTCTTCATACTCTGCAAAAGTTTGACTCCCACTCGCATCCATATTGCAGCGTGCCTTGACAGACAGCAGTAGGTACCATTTTTATGGTTGTCTTTGGTATGACCCGACCGCAAGTAGAACTCGCAATCTCCCAATCGAGAGGCAGACACGCTAACCACTAGGCTAACTTGCGGTTACCAGAGGACTAGCCCCCCTGGAGACTGGCGCCGCCTAATGCGCCATATGGCATGGGAAGGACTTTCCTCTTCATACTGATTTTCAGTGAGTGGTCAGGGCAGCAAGCGAATTCATGTAGATCTAGAGCAGCATCAAGTTTTTGGGTGCCCAAAACTGTTTGTACGCCTCGTGAATGCTATCTAGCCATCCGGACAGGACACGAGTTATCGGTCAGATACAAATGTAGTGACACTGCCATAGCCTTGCTGTCACAGGGTCCCCACTTTGGCATGAGTACCCAAGGAGATCAGACATGTCTAGACAGTTGCCACAGCAACGGGTTAATTAGTCCACAAAATATTCATAAAACAGCTTATCTAGTAAAAGTGATGGGTTTTGCAGTTCTGCGTAAGCCAAATAAAGAAAATCCCGGAAAGCGAAGGCAATCGGTGACGTCAGGGCCAGGCTAATTTGCATTGGTTTTGGTGCGAATGGATGCTACCCTCCTACAGTACAAAGGGATGCTGCTGGGATGCCGGGATGAAGGGATGCAGTGGGATTTAATAAGGGAAAACAAAGGCGCTTTCGCCCGTAGTCAGCTGGGATAGGCTCCAGCTTGCCTGCGACCCTGTAGAACAGGATAAAGCGGCTAGAGATAATGAGATGAGATGAAAACAAAGGCGCGTAGTGGGCTGTTTATTCACACTACTCTTTCCTTTTCTTCTTTGTAAATAGTCAAAGGACTCCCATCATAACTTGGGGGGGTGCAGCCCCCCCAACATAATTTTAGGGGGGGTGGTCCCCCCCCGCTGCCGCCACCGTATCTGAATATCCTACCTGGTTCCTCTGTCTCCAGCTCATCTATAGATGATTCAGACACACCCTTCTCCAGGCATTTCTTCCCATGTGCCTTCGATTTCATGTGTTTAGTGAGGTTCCCTGTCAGGAAGGAAATTAATAGAGGTGCAATTTAAAAAATTAAATTAAGTCTGAAAGATTATATGAAAGGATTATTAACAAACAGCAGTAATGCATTATGGATTTTTTTTTATACTTTTACAGTACATAAAGGTTTGTGGTTAAGCTCTGCTGAGTAGTAAAATAGTGTAGTGTCAAAAAACTGCATGACTCACCTTTAGTTTTGAAGGCAAAGTTGCAGTGCTTACAGACATAGGGACGAATATCTGTGTGAGTGCGGATGTGTTTCTTCAGCATGCTGGGCTTTTTACAGCGGATTCCACACTCACCACACACATACTTCCCCCTCCCTCTCCCTCTCACATATACATACTCTTCATTAGATTTATACCTGAAGAGAGACAGAGAAACACACAAAAATATATATTTTTTTACTTTGGTATCTTAGGAAATCAGGACCTAAACATTTTATTGAAAAATGGCATGGTATCCTTTCACTCCCCCTAATTTTGTATAGCTACCATCCTGTTGCAGAGGATAAATCCATGTTTGTCCTTGGTTTACATGGGCATATTTTCAAAAGCTAGACATCTGGCTATTGCTAAAGCTCAAAGTCAGCAATATATAAAAAATGTGCTTATTGTTAGTTTTAAAAGATGTTTAAGGTCTAAATTTAACCAGCTCACTCCTGTTTGTATTTCTTTGTTCTCACTAACATATATGCATGAGACTTTTGAATTGCCCAAAAGAAAAGCATTTGTGGGTTCAAATCCTGATGACACCACAGCCATCCATAGCCGGGAGTCCAAGAAAGTATAATTATGCCGCTTTTCCACTACAAACGCGGCTGAGCCGTGCCGTGCTGAGTCGAGCTGAGTCGAGCGGAGCGGGGCTGTTGGAGTTGCATTTCGACTACAACCGCGCTGAACCGTGCTGGCTGGAAGTGGGTGGACACATTGGGTGGAGTTAGCGAAAGTGGGTGGACGTCACGTGATGTCGTTAAGCAGCGCAAACAGTGACATCAGTGACAGTGGCGGAACAAGTCAGAGCCGGGCCGGGGGCGGGGCAAATGACCGGGCCCTTTATTAAAGCTTATCATAACATCATTTTAGGCTACAAAATGTCCGCAACTGCGGTGTTTACCAATTTCAACACTACCGGGTGCAACTATGTTATTTAGTACATCAAGTCCTTCAAACGAACATGTAACTCAGAAACAAAAAACATTAGGATACTGTACATGGCTCATAATAAAACATCAATAGCCTATACTGCGCACATTATTTGAAGGGCATACGAATGAGCGCTCAGAGGTTGCAACGGTGACAGGAAGAGTCAGAAATAAAAGGAGGGCGGTGCAAACCTCACTGAATGCACTGTGTTTACCAATTTCAACACTCCGGGGTGCAACTATGTTATTTTGTACATTAAGTCCTTCAAACGAACATGTAACTCAGAAACAAAAAAAAACATTAGGTGACATACTGTACATGGCTCATAATAAAACATCAATAGCCTACTGCGCGCATTATTTGAAGGGCATACGACGAGCCTTGCGCTCCGCGAACTCGTCCACGATGCTCTGTATGTCACTGATTCAGTGAGCTTTTAAGCGGTAGTCTCACGACCCGAATAGTAAACAATAAACATGGAGGACATGGAGTCGTTAATGTTGCTGGTCTTGGTGCTGTGGCTTGTTGTCACTGACAACGCCAACAGATACTGACTGGCAAGAGCGTATAGATGAGGCGAGGCGCATAAGGCTTCAGAAATTCTCGTAATTCGTAATTCTTCTTCTTCCGGGTTTACGGTGTTTACAGATCCCAGCGCGCTCGCGGGGCGTGTGTGGGCATGTGAGGACACTCCTCCTCACCAATCAGTGCACAGGGGAGTGTCTGCTCACGCCCCCAACCTCACTCGGCACGGCTTGGCTCGCTTCAGCCCCACTCCAAAACGGTGCGAGTTTTAGGGGCTAAGCAGGGCTGAAACGAGCTGAGTCGTGCTGGTTTTTGGTAGTCGAAACGCGAGCCGTGTCGGGCTGAAGTGAGCTGAAGCGAGCTGAAAAAGGGTAGTGGAAAAGGGCCATTAGTCATGCTCTCCAGGTGGGAGGGATGACATTACTCTCTCCTATCAATCAAAGAATCCAGAGGTGGACAGTAACGAAGTACATTTACTTGAGTACTGTACTCAAGTACACTTTGAGTATCTGTACTTGAGTATTAATTTTTTTGGAAACTTATGACTTTAACTTCACTACATTTGAAAGGCAAATATCATACTTTTCACTCCACTACATTTCTATCAAGGTCCTCGTTACTTGTTACTATGAAGCAGCTTTGAAAGTGGATGTGTTTTTTCTTTTCTTTTCTAAAACATGATTGTTTTTTCGCAGGTGACACTGAGACAGCCTATCAGTAATCACTAGGGTCACGTCATGTCCATAGACTGGATAAAATCAAGTTCAGTGATTTCTCAGCAGCATTATTTGAACATGATCAGTTGATGGCAGAATGGAAGGAGGTGGTTCTTCTGGGGCATGCACACACCCATGGCCATTCCTAGAACCCATGTTTCAGTTTTCTGAAAGGATTCGTTTCATTTTAAAATGTTTGCTTTTTTTTTTGCCAAAAACAAACCACATCACAGCCTACAAAAACTCATACAACCTGCGTTAGCATATTGAGGTATGTAAATGTTTTATTCCAATGAAAAACACCAAAGATGCTTTGCTACAAGCAGAAACTGCAGGAGCAACTAAGGATGTGGAAGTTAAAGATCGAACTGGTGGAGTGTTGTAGTGTTCCTAGGGACCCCTTCCGCATCCTCAGCAGGCATCTCAGGGTCACAGGTGTTTCGCCCCTTAACCTGTACACCTCTCCTGAGTGGGGTGGCAAAGGCTGAGTTAGCCTTCACCTGCAGAAGGGGTCCAGCTACGATTCCTTGACAGCCACAGCCACCTAGAACTGGTTTCGGCTACTGTGGCTATCTCCCTGATAGCCTTCCGCAGTTGCTTAGGATCAAGCCCAATCTTCTGCAGAAAACTGCGCAACGACGTTGCAGGGAAACCCTGAGCGCCGACCTCGATTGGATAGAGGGTGGCATACCACCCGGCAAGACTCGCCTCTTCCACTATGTCCTGGTACTTAGCCTTCTTTGCCTGGTGGGATATGGCTAGCCTGTCTTCCCAGGGAACAGTGAGTTCAGCTAGAATGATGGACTTTGAACTCCTAGAAAGAAGGATCATATCCGGTCGGAGGGTAGTTACCATGACCTCCTGAGGAAAGACCAACTTCTTCTTGAGATCCACGCGCAGCTCCCAATCTGTTGCACGGTGCAGCAGAGATGGTAGGTTATTGGGTCTTTTTCCCTTCGGAACCTTGCTGCCCTCTAGATAGAAGCCTGTGAATCTTGGTGGTGCTGGCAGCTGTTTGTTGACGTTGCCTCTCTGCAGTTCGACCCACTTAGCGACCTCGGTGAGGACTTTATCGTGTCTCCACCTATAACGCCCATCCGCGAGAGCTTTTGGGCAGCTGGTCAAAATGTGGTTCAGTGTGCAGAGGCTGGTGCCGCACTGACTGCAGGATGCCTCCTGCTCCTTGCCCCAGATCTTCAAATTGCTTGGTGTGGGGGGCGTCGTGGCTCAGGTGGTTAAGGCGCCATACCATGAATGCGGGCGACCCGGGTTCGATTCCGGCCCGAGGTCATTTCCCGATCCCTTCCCGTCTCTCTCTCTCCCGCTCATTTCCTGTCTCTACACTGTCCTATCCAATAAAGGTGCAAAAAGCCCAAAAAAATATCTTTAAAAAAAAAAAAAATTGCTTGGTGTGGGTAGGAGATCGGCCACAGCATGCAGCAGGAAGTTCAGCTTGCCTTGGTCAGTAGCCCACAGCTCTTTCCAAGACAGTGGCCTCTCGAGCGCGTCTTCCCACTGCATCCAACGCGCCTGGGAGCCCAGCCCCGCCGCTTTAATACGACGGTCTTCTTCAGCTGTCTCCCGGACCCTTTGCACCACCAAGTCCCTTCTATCTGGTGTGCTACTTTTCGCCCAGCTCTTGACGCTGTAGTTGCCGAGCCCTAGATGTCCCCGACACACAGTGCCCACGATTTCCCGATGCATCCAGTAGGCTTCTGCTTCCTTCACCACTTCCAGGGGTTTCCACTTCCTGCCGCAGCTGATAGTGGTGCTTGCATGCCTGACTTTTGTGTCCTTGGAGAGTAAAAGCGTGCACGCTGCCCTTGCCTTGGTTGCCTTGAATTCTTCAACGATGGAGGAGCATGGTAAACAGAGTACTGATGACTTGCTGTAGAGGTTGACTAAGCTAAACGCTGGAGGGACACCCAGCCATTTCTGGATAAACCTGCTGCAGACTCTCTCCATTGCTTCTACCCTGGTTAGTGGGAAGTCATAAAGCAGAAATGGCCACTGGAGTCTTGGTATGATGCCATGCTGGAAGCACCACACCTTGAACCTGCCCAGCAGCAAACTCTTGTCGATTCTCCTCAGCCACTCCTTTAGTTGGGCTGAGGTGTCCTCGAAGTTCCCTCTATCCTTCAGGGTACTGTCGTAACTCTTCCCCAAGCACCGGATTCGCTCCTCCTGAATGGTTGGAATCTCCGACCCCTGAATGCTGAAGGTGTTCTCCGACAGACTCCCGTTCAGGAGGCAAAAGCTCCTGGATTTGCCAGACTTAAACTGCATGCGGGCCCAAGTGGCCATCTTCTCCAATGAACTCAGGACCCATCGTGTCCCGAGAATGGATGGGGTCATCACAGTGATGTCATCCATGAAGGCTCTGCAGGCTGGATGCCTTGTCCCATCACCTGCTATCGGTCCTTTGCACTGTGACTCTCCTGCTTTGAGTAGCAGGTTCATAGCTGCCACAAACAGGGAAACCGATATTGTGCAGCCAGCCATGATCCCCTTTTCAAGCCTCTGCCACTTGGTGGTAAAATCCCGCACGCTAAACCTCATCTGCAATGAGTCCATATGAGACATCACCAGCTTGACGACCTCTGGTGGTACTTGGTAATGCTCCAATGCCTTGCAGATGAGCTGGTGTGGTACGTTTGGGTAAGCCTTGGCGAGATCTAGCCAGACCACTGAGAGGGTCTTCTTATTCCTCTTCGCTTCCTTAATGATCTGACTGATTACCGACATGTGCTCCAGGCATCCAGAGTAACCCGGTACTCCTCCTTTCTGGACACTTGCGTCAACGTAGCTGTTGTTAAGTAAGTACGAGGCTAACCTTCTAACAATAATTGCCCAGAAGACCTTCCCCTCCACGTCCAGCAGGGAAATCTCCCTGAACTGGTCAAGGCTCGGTGAATTTAGCTCTTTAGGAATGAAGCATCCCTCGGTGAGTGTCCACAGCCAGGGTTCCTGCTTCTTCTTCCATGACCTCCTGAGGAAAGACCAAGAGAAAGCTTGCAGTGAAGTTGTCTGTTCTTTTAGAGTTAGTGATAACGTTGCAATAGCATTCTGGTTAGTCAAATGACTTTCTACGTATTTGCCCGCCAAGTTGCCATAGCCTTGTCCACGGCTAACGTTTACACATAGCTAGTTAACTTGGACACTGTTAGTTAGCATGTAAAAATGGAGTTACGCTAACATGAATAATGTTAACTTATCTGAAGTGCTTTCAGAAATATGTTTTAGCATAATCTTGCCAAATAAACAGAATGTAGAAATCTTTCTTTTCTAGTAGCATTAGCTACCCAATATGATTTCGAGTTTGAAAAGAGTCTGCTAGCATATCAGGTGGAGTTTCACTGACTAGCTAGCTTAACGTTAAACCACCATAATGGCACAGCATGTGTTCATTTTGTGAATTCACACTTCTGTCTTTGGTAACGGCATTACCAAAGACAGAAATGTAAGCGCTGTGGCAATAATACAACGATGCATTGACAGAAAATGTACTTTTAATACTTAAGTATTTTTAAAAGCAAGTACTTCAGTAATTTAACTTAAGTAAAAAATTGACTGTACAACTTTCACTTGTATCGGAGTAACATTTGACCAGTGGGATCTGTACTTTGACTTAAGTGAAGTTGGGTACTTTGTCTACCTCTGAAAGAAATCACAAGCCAATCATGGGTGACTGTGAGCTCATGTGCAGAAGTGCGCAGTTAGAATGTCCCTCTGAGATTTTTTTCAGATGCCCTGTGATGTAACATGAGCAGCAGTTTGAAAAGTTGCAGTGGCTGACTTCACATGTCTCAGAGGAAGCATATGCTTCCTAGTCAATCAGTGTTAATCAAAATGTAATGAGGTTAAAGAGCATTAGCACCTCTTATGTCTTTGTTTGCTTAACACTATATACTATCCCTCAATTTGATATCATAATAGTTCAAAAACACCACCTTTAAAAAGTATGCTTACCTTAGTTTAGCTGTTCTACTCAAGTTAAAGTTGCTCTGTTCAAAGCATATTGTACACCACTTTACACTGCCCATTTGTGGTCAGTTTATAGAAAATCCAGCACGCAGAGGTTACAAGTTGCCTACAATGATGCAATGAGAATCCTACTGAAGACTCCCAGAGGAGGGAGTGCTAGTCAGATGTTTGTGTCAGTTGGAGTGAACACACTTAAGGCGCTTTTAAGACACTTGATGTTTAAGTTTGTGTCGTCTGGATGAATCCACCAACAGCATCATGGTTGCACCTTCAGATCCCCTCGTGAGCTGTTCCCGTTATACATCCAGACTGAGGGCGCACTGGCTGAAATGTCTGTATGTT
The DNA here is from genome assembly GCF_027579695.1 of Neoarius graeffei. Taxonomy (NCBI): domain Eukaryota; kingdom Metazoa; phylum Chordata; class Actinopteri; order Siluriformes; family Ariidae; genus Neoarius; species Neoarius graeffei. Next base: position 64,471,585 of record NC_083573.1, on the reverse strand, counting down.
TGTATGTGATATATTTGTGTTTTTTATAGTTCTTTATCTTTCTTGTTTTGTATGGTTTGGACATAAGTCTGTCAACTAAACTAAACTAACTAACTATGCAAATTGCAATGAGAGCAGCAGCACTTCAGCAATGTGGTTAGAGATATAGGGAGAAACTAAAAAAAAACAACAACAACAAAAAAACATTCACAGAATGCTAGTAGGAATCGAAGACAGGCTTAATTAAAAAACAAAAAACATTATTTTCAATAGTAACATATGTTACTTACGGACCCCATTTATAGGGTGGGTTATTGTACTTACAGTGGTGCTTGAAAGTTTGTGAACCCTTTAGAATCTTCTATATTTCTGCATAAATATGACCTAAAACATCATCAGATTTTCACACAAGTCCTAAAAGTAGATAAAGAGAACCCAGTTAAACAAATGAGAGAAAAATATTATACTTGGTCATTTATTTATTGAGGAAAATGATCCAATATTACATATCTGCGAGTGGCAAAAGTATGTGAACCTCTAGGATTAGCAGTTAATTTGAAGGTAAAATTAGAGTCAGGTGTTTTCAATCAATGGGATGACAATCAGGTGTGAGTGGGCACGCTGTTTTATTTAAAGAACAGGGATCTATCAAAGTCTGATCTTCACAACACATGTTTGTGGAAGTATATCATAGCACAAACAAAGGAGATTTCAGAAGATGATGATCCACTGTATTCTGCAGCTCAGTATTGCTGTCGAAACAACTTCTGGCTGCAATCAGTCTTTCTTCCTTTCATTCCACTGTGTCTTCTTCCTTGCGAGCTGCCGTAGCTCTCTGAGTTTCTTTGCAGTTCTGAGATTTCCCATCCCTTTGTTTTTGAGGTCTGTCCTCAGGACACTTAGTAAGTTTGTACAGTGTCTTCCTCTTCTTGCCCTATACCTGCTGCATCCCACTATGGCAAAGTCCAGCGCTTTTTGTGCTGGAGTGTCTGCCGGCATTCGGAGGATATGTCCAAACATGCACCACCTGAGTTGGGTTACTTTTGTTGACAGTGGGATAGTATTACACATCTTGTACAGTGCCTTGTTGGAAATCTTGTGCGGCCACTGATACCCTGCGAGTTTGCGCAGATGTTTTCGGTGACAGGCATCAAGTTTGTCCATGGCTGTCTTTGGCACTGCCCAGCTGTTGCAGTTGTACAGCATTATCGAGACACAAGTTGCATTATATATTTGCAACATTTTTGTCAGAGGAATTTTCGATCCACGGATCCATAGCTTCCAAAAGGATTGAAAGGTGATGTTAGCCATGATGCAGCATGCTTCTATGTCTGAGGAGCTGCAGAGTAGGGATCCAAGGATCTTACTTTTCCTCCAGCTCTCCACTCCTCGGAGGGGTTTGTCGTCCTCTCCTTTTTCCTTTGTATCCGCTAGGTAGATGTGAGTGAATTCTGTCTTACCCTCGTTAACAAACAGGTTTGAATCTTTCAGATTCTTGACAGCTATTGGAAGGAGTCTTTGCAGTGTGTCCTTTTCCTCATCAACAAAATCCACATCATCCACATATTCCATTTCTAGTGGCATACCTAGATCTGAAATTGGAGGGTTTGGTCTTGTAGAACTTCTCCGTATGGATGACAGTGCAGAGGCAAGGTAGCAGATGAACAGCACCGGGGACAGACTGTCTCCTTGTGGGGACCCAATAGTTGTTTCAAAATCTGCTGAGTAGGTGGTGTTGACTAACCTTCAGCTTGGTGCCTGCAAGAAGTCGTCTTACCAGTCGGAGTTCATCTTCGTTGCACCCTGCTTGGTCTAGCACTTCGAGGATTTTGGATCTTTTGATGGTGTTGGAGGCACGGGACATATCTATACCCATCTTGTAGAAGTCCCAATGTTTGATCATTACCACAGAAATGAGCATTTCAGAGAACCTCAGAAAAAGTGTTGTTGATGCTCATTAGGCTGGAAAAGGTTACAAAACCATCTCTAAAGAGTCTGGACTCCACCAATCCACAGTCAGACAGATTGTGTACAAATGGAGGAAATTCAAGACCATTGTTACCCTCCCCAGGAGTGGTCAACCAACAAAGATCACTCCAAGAGCAAGGCATGTAATAGTCGGCGAGGTCACAAAGGACCCCAGGGTAACTTCTAAGCAACTGAAGGCCTCTCTCACATTGGCTAATGTTAAATGTTCATGAGTCCACCATCAGGAGAACACTGAACAACAATGGTGTGCATGGCATGGGTTGCAAGGAGAAAGCCACTGCTCTGCAAAAAGAACATTGCTGCTCATCTGCAGTTTGCTAAAGATAACGTTGACAAGCCAGAAGGCTATTGGAAAAATGTTTTGTTGACGGATGAGACCAAAATAGAACTTTTTGGTTTAAATGAGAAGCGTTATGTTTGGAGAAAGGAAAACACTGCATTCCAGCATAAGAACTTTATCCCATCTGTGAAACATGGTAGTATCATGATTTGGGCCTGTTTTGCTGCATCTGGGCCAGGATGGCTTGCCATCATTGATGGAACAATGAATTCTGAATTATACCAGCAAATTCTAAAGGAAAATGTCAGGACATCTGTCCATGAACTGAATCTGAAGAGAAGGTGGGTCATGCAGCAAGACAACGGCCCCAAGCACACAAGTCATTCTACCAAAGAATGGTTAAAGAAGAATAAAGTTAAATGTTTTAGAATGGCCAATTCAAAGTCCTGACCTTAATCCAATCGAAATGTTGTGGAAGGACCTGAAGCGAGCAGTTCATGTGAGGAAACCCATCAACATCCCAGAGTTGAAGCTGTTCTGTATGGAGGAATGGGCTAAAATTCCTCCAAGCCGGTGTGCAGGACTGATCAACAGTTACCGGAAACTTTTAGTTGCAGTTATTGCTGCACAAGGGGGTCAACACCAGATACTGAAAGCAAAGGTTCACATACTTTTGCCACTCACAGATATGTAATATTGGATCATTTTCCTCAATAAATAAATGACCAAGTATAATATTTCTCTCATATTTGTTTAACTGGGTTCTCTTTATCTACTTTTAGGACTTGTGTGAAAATCTGATGATGTTTTAGGCCCTATTTATGCAGAAATATAGAAAATTCTAAAGGGTTCACAAACTTTCAAGCACCACTGTACATATGTATTACACTGCACTTACATAACACTCGCTTCAAACTATGATGGAATCATTTTTGGGAGATGTGGAAACATACCTCTGGAAAGTATGATTGGGTTAATCCGAAGAACTGTTTGGAAAAAATTCAATTGATTTCTGTTTCTGATGGTTTTCTGAAAACTGGTGGGAGTAGATAGGTGATGACATTGGAGAAAATGGATATGGGATGGGGATATGCAGGATGACCTATGTTTATTTGTCTTGTACGTTGAACCATGCTGATCTGTACAGAAATGTTTATATTATAATTAGTGCTGTCAAGCGATTAAAATATTTAATTGCGATTAATGTCGCGACTGTCATAGTTAACTCGCGATTAATCGCAAATTTTTGTCACATGAAAAATCATTGTAATTCTCTTATCAGCATAAAAAAGTGAATGGGCTTGCTTTGTACCAATGTTTTTTTTTTTTATTGCAGAGCATAACACATCTTGTCACAGCCACTGACATCCATAACTTCCATATTAGATGAGAAAACCAAGGGATAAAAAATAAAGTGCATATCATTGTGAAAATAAAAAAAATGTTTTATTTTACTCTTCATTAGTTTCTTTTGAAGAGAAGTATTTGCCATAAAAGAAGAAAAAAAAACATAAAAATAAAAACATTCATCATACGTTCAAAAACGTTTATCATAGTGTGGCACTGTATTATCTAATGCTCACTGCTTATAACTCTACACCTACCCGGTGGAGATAAGCTGGGAAACTGAAGACTGAAGGAACAGTATTGAAAAGTATTTTTCCAGTCTCACCTGTGAAAGGTAATCACATGTGATCTCGTTTGGACGGTAAACCTGTTGGTACAGTTAAACGCAGCACATGAATGAGGCATCTTTATTCTCGGCTACTGTCTAGACGCTGTAACAGAGACGGCTGAAGAATCTCCACTTTGCCCCATCCAATATGGCGGTGAGGATGTTTATATGTCTATGCCTTTCTCCATCACTCACACGTACTCTTATTGAAGCAGCGCGCGACAAGCCTCAACAGGAACTACGGGTGACTCGCAGGGCCAAATTAGAATTTGCGTTAACGGCACTATTTTTTAAAATCGCGTTAAATTGAGATCGCGTTAACGCGTTATTATCGCGTTAACTTTGACAGCACTAATGAAAATCATACATTTACAAAAAAAAAAAATATCTGACTGAATGGACACCGTGCACTGGCAGAACTGAAACAGCCACACCATTCCACAAAAATATTTGAGTATTTATTGTGAGACTACTCCCTGCATTGCAGTAAATACAGTTGAAGAAACAATTTCTAAGAAGCATGCTCTGTACATACTGTACATAAAGAGAGAAAGAGTGACAGAGTGAGCGAAGAATAAGAGTGACTGAAAGAGTCTTCAAGCCCATATTTATCACATTTTCTCAACGTGTCAGTAATTGTACCTTACAAAAAAGTGTGAGGTAAGCAGCCAGTAGAGACGTTGAGATAGTACATGGGTACTGATGTGAGAAACGGAGAGGAAACAGGGAAAGAGAAAGGGCACAAAGAGAGATGGATACGAGTCGGGATTATGTGGGTGGGTGATTGAAGAATTATGTAATCAAAATAGATGTTGCATGAGATACAAAGTAAAGCAAGGTGTTGTGATGTCTCATGTTAGCATCCATGACAACATTGCAAATATGAAATTAGCAGACCTACAGTACAGTATGAGAGACTCAAGTAATGAGTACTAAATACTCAACATTGTTAGTTTATTTCATATATCCATTTGTTTTACTAATCGTTTTACCCAAATTTGTATCCTTATAATAAGGAAAAGTAAAAAAAAAAAAAAATCAAGTAGTGCTATAATAACAGATAAACAAGTAGATTTAGACTAAAATCACAAATAAACAGTAAAGAGGGGAACATTTTTCTTCTCACCACAATGAGCAGTATTCAGAACTAAATATATAACAAATGACCTAATCTCCCTGTGGATTCGTGTGAAGCCATACTGCAGGCATTATTCCAGAGCAACCAATAAACCTAAAAATCAGTCATCAATCACTGAACACTCATTTTAGAGCTGATGCAATTTCAATAAGCACCAGACTTTATCCATAAATCTCTCTCAAGATACAGTGCTCTCTCTCTCTCTCTCATATATATATATATATTTGTCTTTTTGAAGTGCAATTCCCAAAAGCGAGAGATAGTACTAAAAATAGTCCAGTGTACCTCGCCTTTGTCACTCAAAATGCAACCAATACAGCCTAAGAACAAAACCAATGAATTGTCTAAAAACAAGCTTCCTATCAATGCACACGGTGGGGTTCTATAAGATATTTAAATAAGACTGGGATATTAGAGAATTACATAATTATACATAAATTACATTCTGAATAAATAATCACTCACCCTCCCTCAAAGATGCAAACACGCAGTGGCTCACTCTGCTTTGAGGTGGTAGGACTCTCCTCTGTACTGCTCACGTCTTTTTCAACCCTTTTAATTCGAGCCTCTTCTTTCTCTTTGACAGGAGTGCTCAGTGTTTTGACATGTACCTATCCCACAGACCAACACAAAATGACATCTGTACCCAATAATACCAAACTATACACAGTAATACTAAAATCACAACACACTAGCAAACAGGGATGTAAGACTATCTGAGTATTTAACAATACAATCTGAGTAAATTACAATAACACTTACCTCTGATACTCTGGGTGTTTTGTTGCCAACCAGTTTGTCAGTTGTCAGAGGTGGTGTTGTAGCCATGGTGTATACCTCAGAGCTGTACATTTGCTTAGAACACAGTAGTGACAATACAATTTTGGTGGACAGACCAGGTAGATTGGGGTTATACATGCTCACACTCCAAGAGGAATAAACTGATGTTTGTTGATCGGTGTGGACAGATGGGTTAGGCTTAGTATAATTCAGGTAGCACCAGCTCACTGACGTATTGGTGTGTAGACTGGGGTATAAGGGATGAGTGGAGTCTGTGGACCTCTCTGGAATCTCAACCACTGATCTGTGGCCCTCTTCCTGCTGTTCCTCTTTTTTAAGTCCAGTTTCCACCTGAGAAATCTCTGGCTTATTCACCACAAATTCAGTTTTATTTCCTTCCTGCGCTTGTTCAGTCTCTACAACTACCTGTACTCCTTTTCTGTTCCTTAGGCCCCCTTTGTCTGTTCCTTTGTTTTCCTCCAGAAATTTCTCACAACTTTTACTTTCTTCTCCACTTTCTTCTTCTTCTTCTTCTTTGATTCGTTTCTGTTGCCGTTGTGCCTCTAAACTGAGTTCTAGACTACCTGCAGGGGAAAGCATTCGCTTATTTCCTCCAGCCCCAAGTGGCCCACAACTATCATCAGATGCAGTCTCTGCTCGAAATTCTAAAGGAAGTGATAAAGGAATGCATGTATTAAGATTATGAGTAGGGAGCCTAAGGTAAGATCTCTGAAGCTTACTGCCTTCAAGCTTCTCCATAATGACCATGGCTGTACAGCAAATTGGCTGCTGAGACCGTGTTGTGGCTAAAATTTGTGAAATGGTTGTGTACATGGCACTAGCATAAGTAGGAATATGAGTCTGTAAGCGCACAGGCACCACCAGTGACACCACTGGTCTAAGCTGCTCAAGGCAAGTAGCAATAATGGGGCGAGGCTGGTGCCGAGTGACAAGCTGGTGATATGGAGAATCTCTTCGATGTGTAGAGGAAAGAGAACTAGATTCACCAATAGGTGAAGTCAAGGGATCCTGAATGATTAGACCACTCATTGGGTACTGCAGTGAGAGCAAAGTAGGAAAAGGCTGAACAGGAAGGCCAAGGTGCTCAGCTACATGAAACTGTCTTGGATTAAACGAAGATGGCACTGTTTGTATGAGAGCCTGCTGAAACATATGGCTAGAAAGGACATCAGATATTGTTGTAACTGGTAAAAGTCCAGTTATTTGTTGTGAGGAACACGTTTCTGGACTAGTCAGATGGTAAACTGTAGTTGGAAGAGGGAGGGGAGTTTGAAAAAGCTGCAGAGTTTTGCCCAAAGTCTCTGGGCTAAGTCTAGAAGTACTGCTTGCTCTGTGCTCACCAACTGTGAGGGCAGCATGGCCAGGATAGGACTGATGGATGCTAGATGATGACTCTTCAGGATCAGGCTTCTCAAGGGTTGCATGTTTCACCAAGAGACATTTTCGTCTCTCTTTCCAAGAAGAAGTAGGTCTTGGAGAAAAGTTTCCACAGTCAAATGACTTGCTTCTTGTCTCTACTATCTGGGCAGGGTGTGGTGGACTTGCAGGAGCCTGCTCAGAGGCAGAGCGATGCATTTCCCTATGATAATGTTGATAGGCACCTGGTACAGTCAGCATATGGGACCCTTGGGAGCTCCATGTACTAGCCTGTATTTCAGGGTCAATTTTTCCTGTTTCTTCAAAAGACGTAGATCGACTAGAGGTGTGAGAAACATTACTTTCTTGGCTAGGACTGCGTGGTAGGGAAACTGATTCAAAGCTAGATTCTCCTGATGACTGGGGTGCCTCTGCCAAACGGAGACGTTTCTTTTTTGGTGGCAGCTTCTCTGCAGGGAGCTGAGCCAGACTTTGGCTACGCTGAGGCCACTGGAACTCCTCCTTCTCTAATTCTTTTGGGATATATGTACTTGCTGGAGGTGAAACCATCTCAGAGTCTGGTTCTTTTGTCACCAAGATCTCTGGCACTTGAATCTTGGGCTGTCGAACTAACCTGGATGTGGAGGTTTGCTTTGGCTCCTGTTTATGTTCAAGTTCTGACTCTTGAATTTCTATGGACATGCTTTCCTGTTTTTCAAAGGAGCTGGTGTGCTGGATTACTGATATTTCTTTGAAAGGGCCAATTTTTTCTGGTTCAATTTGTGGTACAGTACCTGACAAGCCCTGTAAAGCTTCTTTATTCTCTTTTGCTGATGTGGTGAGATGACTACTAAAGGATATAGCTGCTGGACCTGGACTAGGAGGGTCCTCCTCTAGACTTTCTTCTTTCCTCCTCTTTCGTATAGCCATAGCCATTGCTTTAAACTTATAGTGCATTATTTGTCTATGATCTTCTTGTACAGAAGCTGCTTCCTTCTCACTCGGATGTTCCTGTGAAGACTTATTCATGCAAGAAACTCTGTGTGCTTCATAATTGTCCTGTTTCTTCAAGTGAGTTCCACATATCTCACACTCATCAAATCGTATTCCCTTTTGCTGCTTCCATCCTGATTGTGTGGACACAGAGGAACCAGCTTCTGCTGTAAGGTCAGCTGCAACTGGCATTTCAATGGCAGGCTGGCGTCTTAACATTCGATGATGGTGGCCAATCCTCATCTCTGCTGATGCAGCCTGCTGCTCATCAAAAGATTGGCTAAGACGAAAGCTGTACGAAGATGAGCTAGCTGGATCATCTTTGGCACTAGAGGATGGAAACGACTGGCTTCTCAGAAGAACACCACTGGAACAATGACTAGAACGTGTGCCTTCAATTAACTGTGAATGTTGTACTTCGGTGGCATAACCACTTGGAATAATTTGTCCAGTAATGCCACTAGTGCCAATGAAATCTTCCTTTGGATCTTTTGGTGAAGAAAACTTAGCAGACTCAATACTACTTCTCCTAGAGAGGGAAGAACGTCTAGGTTTGACACTGTCAATTTCACTTGTGTCAACTACCGCTTCATTTATAGTAATTAATTTTGTAATGTGTTCAATGACTTGTGTCTTAGGCACAGTGAAAGGAATGGATTTTTCCTCATGTTCCAAAGATGATGAAGATGATGACTGAAGATGTTGGTGTGGAATTCTTTGTTGTTGGCCTAATCGTCCATACTTTCCTAAAATAATTTCAGCATAGGATTTAACATTGGCATTGGGAGGGCTCACCTGGGATAATTCGGCACTGCCATAACTAGAAAAGTAGCCAGATTCAGTACTGCCCTTACTACCAGGACCCAATGAAGATGATGGGCTCTCATCTGGTGATTCCATGGGAGCTCTTTTCCTTTCACTGAGTCGCATCGCTAACCTCTGTTTGATTGCTTGGGAGTCCTCTGTTCTTGGCCCTTCTTCTGAAAATGAGATTTCAACCTTGGAGCTTTTTCTTAGAGTTGGTCTGTCTTGAGAAGTAGACGGCTGATGCTGACCAGTCTCATCTTCAGACTCTGTGCTATCTGCTTCTGTTGCTTCTTCCTGCTCATCTCCTACTGTACCACTTTCAACTCCACTGAAACTGTATTCTTCCCGTCTAGATGCCAAGCCAGCCTTTATTTGATGGGCATGGGATTTACGATGTTTGTACAGGTTACTTTTAGTCTTAAATGAGAAGCTACAAGGGACACAAGGATAGGGTCTTTCTCCTGTGTGGGAACGAATATGTTTTTGGAGGACACTGGGTTTTGCACATGGCCTTCCACAATATGAGCACACATACTTCCCCGGCTTTTGTGGCTTACGTTCCCTTCTAGATGTGGTGCCTTCTTGTAATTCCTGACTGGGGCAAGATGGAACACTCTGAAGATGAGGGACTGTGGTAGAGGATTCAAGAGATGACGAAGAGTAGCTACCTCCAGATGGACCTGGGACATCTTGCAATTGCCAAGTTTCCCCCATCTGAGACTGCTGTTGCTGCTGCCTTTGGAGCAAATCACGGCGTTTAGTCTGCCTTTTTTGATGCCGGCCATGGGATCCATGGATTGGTAGTGAGGTAGCCTGTTCCTGTATCTGAGGAAACCTACCCCTAATTGAAGATTCAGACAGAGCTTGTTGTTGTCCACCAGATCGCTCCCCATCAGACGGCCGGCTATGCTCTGCCTCCATAGAATGTGGGGAGGAAGCCTTATGGACACACTGGGAATGCCTTTATGACTACCTGACTCCTTAGCATTATTTCCCATGACACAGAAACATCTTGAGAAAAATAGCACATGACTTGTAAAGTATGTACAAGTATGTACTGGTTTAAATCAAAATTAACTCATCAGATGAAAAAATCAAACTGGCTCAAAGAAGAGCAGATGTATTTGCTATGCTGAAACTCTCATTGTGCAGCCCAAATTCATCATTGTACCATTCCTTTGGAGCTTGGAATGAAAGAGGAAAGTGCAGACAATTTTTGAGTTACTTTCTCCACTGATATGTTAGCAGGTGTTTAAGCCCTTCTTTCTCTGAGGTTGTCATATGCTCACACTGCAGAGGCCCTACAGAAAAACAGAAACAAGAAATTTAAGTGTGGCTTTCACTGTATAAGGTTACATAATTGTGCATCAATAACTTACTTTAAGCATTTGAATAGCGGTTTGAATATAAATGCTGTAAAAGCCTGAAAGAGAATCTAGATTTGTAGGATTTGAGTTTTTACTTTTTTCCTTCTAAATTAATCCAATATTTAAAAAAAAAATGGCATAGCAAGGTGAATCCCCATTTCATTCAGTGTTGAATATTTAGTACTGTGCCATTTCTACAAGATCCTAAAATAACCTGACAAACAGAAGACACAAGCTTCTTAAATAGCTAATTTTCTGACTTTCTGACACATTTTCTTGCCAGGTTGCATTTTTAAATTGAACAGAAGACTAAACAGCAGAATTATTAATCAATTGGTGTTTAGCATGAATAACTTGATAAATTTGGGTGCTGATATCAAGATGTAGAATATGGCTCATGACAGTGCCACAACAGCTTACATAATGGCATATCTCTTAAAGTTGCATTTTGCAAAAATTATGGAACACACCACACATATACTAAGCTCCGGACATTGGCTGTTTGACCTTATGTGCCTAATGTTGACTGCCATTACTTGCTTTACACAGAATGGCAAAATTCTTCTATGTGCATATGCAAGTTTACTTAGAAGCACATTACATCATTACCCAACAATGCCACAAAAAATAACAAACAAATCCAAAGAAAACAGACCTATTGAGAGTTGTCCAATAGATGGTGCTGTGGATTTAAGGCAATGAGGGTCATGGATAGTTTAAATGCCCTAAGGTGTGACACAAGGCCATTTAGTCACTAATGAATATTGGTGTTTGTTTTTACACAAGTACATAATTAGCTAATCATCTATTACCCAGTTGTGTTTTACCCTTAACAGACAAAAACTTTGAAATTGTTAGAAGAATTAACTTAATTTCCCTGAGGGAACCCTCCCAAAGGGATCAATAAAGTTTAATCTAATCTAATCCAAGAATACTGTTCTTGAGATGACCATCATGTATTAGCACCCAACCTTCAGTTTCCCAATCAATTTTGGGTTTATAGTTTACATGTTCTATAAAAAAAAAATGTACCGGATGTACATATTCAAATGATCGATTACAACCCCGATTCCAAAAAAGTTGGGACAAAGTACAAATTGTAAATAAAAACGGAATGCAATGATGTGGAAGTTTCAAAATTCCATATTTTATTCAGAATAGAACATAGATGACATATCAAATGTTTAAAGTGAGAAAATGTATCATTTAAAGAGAAAAATTAGGTGATTTTAAGTTTCATGACAACAACACATCTCAAAAAAGTTGGGACAAGGCCATGTTTACCACTGTGAGCCATCCCCTTTTCTCTTTACAACAGTCTGTAAACGTCTGGGGACTGAGGAGACAAGTTGCTCAAGTTTAGGGATAGGAATGTTAACCCATTCTTGTCTAATGTAGGATTCTAGTTGCTCAACTGTCTTAGGTCTTTTTTGTCGTATCTTCTGTTTTATGATGCGCCAAATGTTTTCTATGGGTGAAAGATCTGGACTGCAGGCTGGCCAGTTCAGTACCCGGACCCTTCTTCTATGCAGCCATGATGCTGTAATTGATGCAGCATTGATGGTGTCTTTCCAGATGTGTAAGCTGCCCATGCCACATGCACTAATGCAACCCCACACCATCAGAGATGCAGGCTTCTGAACTGAGCACTGATGATAACTCGGGTCGTCCTTCTCCTCTTTAGTCCAAATGACAAGGCGTCCCTGATTTCCATCAAGAACTTCAAATTTTGATTCGTCTGCCCACAGAACAGTTTTCCACTTTGCCACAGTCCATTTTAAATGAGCCTTGGCCCAGAGAAGACGTCTGCGCTTCTGGATCATGTTTAGATACGGCTTCTTCTTTGAACTATAGAGTTTTAGCTTGCAACGGCGGATGGCACGGTGAATTGTGTTCACAGATAATGTTCTCTGGAAATATTCCTGAGCCCATTTTGTGATTTCCAATACAGAAGCATGCCTGTATGTGATGCAGTGCCGTCTAAGGGCCCGAAGATCACGGACACCCAGTATGGTTTTCCGGCCTTGACCCTTACGCACAGAGATTCTTCCAGATTCTCTGAATCTTTTGATGATATTATGCACTGTAGATGATGATATGTTCAAACTCTTTGCAATTTTACACTGTCGAACTCCTTTCTGATATTGCTCCACTATTTGTCGGCGCAGAATTAGGGGGATTGGTGATCCTCTTCCCATCTTTACTCTGAGAGCCACTGCCACTCCAAGATGCTCTTTTTATACCCAGTCATGTTAATGACCTATTGCCAATTGACCTACTGAGTTGCAGTTTGGTCCTCCAGCTGTTCCTTTTTTGTACCTTTAACTTTTCCAGCCTCTTATTGCCCCTGTTCCAACTTTTTTGAGATGTGTTGCTGTCATGAAATTTCAAATGAGCCAATACTTGGTATGAAATTTCAAAATGTCTCGCTTTCGACATTTGATATGTTGTCCATGTTCTATTGTGAATGCAATATTAGTTTTTGAGATTTGTAAATTATTGCATTCCGTTTTTATTTACAATTTGTACTTTGTCCCAACTTTTTTGGAATCGGGGTTGTACAAACATGCATGGCAGCCTATGCACATTTGATAAATTCCAGCTTTATTGTGCATACTACAGTTTGAAAATTTTATGCATAAGAAACCATTTAAAACCTCGTCTACGCAATGCTGATGTATGCTAAGTATTAAAAGCAGCCCAGTGAAAATATTTGCACTTAAATACAAACAATACAATGAACACTCAATGGAAACTAACAGGAACACCAGCCAGATAGGCTGGTCTAAGTATTTCAGAAACTGCTGATCTCCTGGGATTTTCATGCACAACATGGGGTGGCCATCTAGTGATTGGAAGTTTTGTGGGCGGAAATGCTTTGTTGACAGCAGTCAGAGGAGAATGGCCAGACTGGTTCAAGGTGACAGGTAGGCTACAGTAACTCAAATAACCACTCTTTACAACTGTAGTGAGCAGAAAAGCATCTCACAATGTCCATCCATCCATCACCTGTAAGCGCTTATCCTGTGCAGGGTCACGGGCAAGCTGGAGCCTATCCCAGCTGACTATGGGCAAGAGGCTCCAGCTTGCCCACCCTGGACAAATCACCAGATCATCACAGGGCTGACACAGAGACAAGCAACACATTCACACTCACATTCACACCTACAGTCAATTTAGAGTCACCAATTAGCCTAACCTGCATGTCTTTGGACTGTGGGGGAAACCGGAGCACCCGGAGGAAACCCATGCAGATACAGGAAGAACATGCAAACTCCACACAGAAAGGTCCCCGTCGGTCACTGGGCTCAAACCTAGAACCTTCTTGCTGTGAGGCGACAGTACTAACCACCACACCACAGTGCCACCCATCTGACAATGTAAAAACAAACAAACCCTCTTGGGCACTTAAGAAAGGCCTTTGACCCTATCTGCTCTGTGCCCTGATATGGGATATGCAAAGAAAAGAATTTCACTGTAATGTATACATGAATGTTCTACTTCTTCATTACACTCCTGTCAACTAAGAAAAGGATGCTGAGGCCACAGTAGCCACAGGTTCACCAAAACAGAAGAGATAAAAATTTGAAACATCATTGGATCTTTTTCCAATATTCAACTGTCCAGTTTGAGCTTCATCGAGCAGAAGTAGGCTTTAATTACAAAAAAATAAAAATAAAAAAAATCCAGTCCTCTGCAGATCAACCCATTAGATTATGGGAAATTAAATTACACTGATTAAGCCACATTTGAATGGGCATCAGTACTAATTATGAAATAACAAACAAGAAAAAGATGCCATATGCTTCTCTTTCCCAACTAATGTTCAACAAGGCTGAGACTTAGTTTAGTATAACATGACAGAGTGGCTAGTATTCACACAAAGACAGAGAATGAACAATGATAAATGAGTGTAAAAACATAAGAAAACTGCTGGGTAAGGGAATGAGGGAGAAAAAAAACATGATATCTGAAAGATCAGTGTGATGGAGCTTTAATGATGATTTGATGAAGTGCTGAAACGGGGAGAATATATAGGGAGCTGAAGTTGGTGGATATACACTAGAACACTGGATTCACAAAATATTTCCACTCAGTAGGTTTTTCTTGACAACAAGCACTATATGCACACATGCATGGTTGTATAGCTATTCATAAAAATATACAGAAGACTGTTACAATAATGTTTAAAGAGATTATTGTTACAACACCAACCCATGGATATAACCAAGTCAACGAAGCTAACCAAGCAATGTACAACCGCAACAAAACAGAACAGGTTTTGTTAGTTATAAAATAATATATATTTCTAAGTCAGAGTAATATACTATAGGTACTTCCCAAGTTTATGGAAACAAGAAATAAAGGAACGCAATAAAATGATTAATACAAATGAACTACATGTTGGTATAATGAAGGAATTGATGCAAATGTTTAAGAGATACACTGGGCAGTATGTGGGCACTACTCTCTTGTATAAATGTGCGTGTGTGTGTGCTTTGAAATGGAAATTTGACTGAGTGAATCAATGACAGCAGAAAGGTGTGTAGTCAGCAACCAGATGATGCCACTAGTGCTGGAGAGAGGAGATTCCCTGTCCCACATTCATACACACACTAGAACAGTAATGAACTCCGATGGTTAGATGTGGAGGGAATGGACATAGAGGCTCAGATAAATATGTGCTATATAACTGAGCGCATATTCATAATGTTCATAGCCGAAATGGCTTTAGATGGCAAAAACGCTAACTACAAAGAAAAGTGCTCAAGTTAATCAGAGTATGCACATTTTATTAGAAAGTTACACTAAATAAAATGGAAAGGATGTGCTGGATAAACATTATTTCCCAAAAATACATAATACTTTGGCGCTGTGCCCAGGTACACTGATGTGCACTCAAGTAAAAACTCATTTTCTTTCTGAACCCTGTTCTGAGAACTTAACACATTTTGCGCTCACAATTTGGTTGTGAGCGCAGAAAGTGAGAGGAGACAAGAAAACAGTGTTAGTAAAACACTTACCTCATAGGTTTGGTTGCCAGCTCATAACTGATAACTAAAGAAGTATATACACTCACCGGCCACTTTATAAGGAACACCCATACACCTGCTGTTTTATGCAGTTCTCTAATCAGCCAATCCCTTGACAGCAGCACAATGCATAAAATCATGCAGATACAAAATCAAGAGCTTCAGTTAATGTTCACTTCAAAACGTCAGAATGGGAAAACTTGTGATCTCTGTGACTTTCACTGTGGCATGGGTGTTGGTGCCAGATGGACTGGTTTGAGTATTTCAGAAACTGATGATCTCCTGGGGTTTTCACACACAACGGTCTCCAGAGTTTACACAGAATGGTGCAAAAAACAAAACAAAAACACTGAGTGAGCAACAGTTCTGTGGGTGGAAACACCTTGTTGATAAGAGAGCAGCTCATAGTAACTCTTTACAACATGCTGAGCAGAAAAACATCTCAGCATGCAACTGCAGAAGACCACATTGGGTTCCACTCCTGCAAGCCAAGAACAAGAATCAAGAACAAGTTGCTAATAAAATGGCTTGTGAGTGCGCGTGTGTGTCTCTCACACACACACACACACACACACACACAGTCACCTGGTCTTTTCCCAAGCTGCAACAGTTCAGTTTTGGGTTAGTCTGTGCCCACTGTAGCCTCAGATTCCTGTTCTCTTGTTCCTGGCTGGCAGGAATGTGTGCTTTCTGCAGCTTTAGCCCCTCTGCACTAACGTTCACCATGGGCATTCTGAGATTCTTTTCTGGTCACCAGTTTTAGAGTGGTTATCAGCGTTACTATAGCCTCTCTGTCAGCTCAAACCAGTCTGACCATTCTCTTCTGACCTCTCTCAACAAGGCATTTCTGCCCACAGAGCTGCTGGATGTTTTTGTTTTCCACACCATTCTGTGTAAACTCTCCATGGGCATGAAAATGTCCATGGCGAGTGCATGAAAATCCCAGTAGATCAGCAGTTTCTGAAATACTAAAACCAGACCATCTGGCACCAACAAATATGTCACGGCCAAAGTCAATGAAAAAGTCATTTTCCCCCATTCTGATATGAACATTGACAGAAGCGTCTGGCCTGTATATTCTTGACATTTCTGTATATACTTGGATTTCTGCATGATATATATTTAGGCTTAGAGTTAGGTTGCTTTCTACTAACCCAACATGAACTTTGCAGGCAGACAGCCAAGGCAAGGTTTAGAAAGCAAACTAAATTAAAACATTTTAATCTTGTTTTTGGTAAAAGAAAAAAAAAAACATGTATATTTATGTATCCCAGAGCTTCTTGTTTTTATATAAAGTTATATAAGCTTTGTGTTCTTTATTTTCTGCTGCCTATTCAGTGAGGCAAGCAGTGAATGCCAGTTATGTCTGCATATGGTAGCTCGATTTTAGAGTCAGGTATTAACATCGTGCCTCTGTGAATGCAGTTGTGTTTTGTTTCTGATAGTTTACAGGTGGATTGACCATGACGATGTGAAGCCTTGGTGTTTTGAGCTGATGTCATGGTTGGTAAGTTTGAAGCACTAAATTAGTGATATTCACTATATTTTTATAAATCACACTATTATATTGGAAAAGATTAACAGTAATAAGTCACCACCCTTGCTTTCATTTTTACATGGAACTATTCTTAACTGTTTTTCATAAATAGTTACTTACAGCGGGGAAAACAAGTATTTGATCCCTTGTTGATTTTGTTGGTTTACCCACCAAGAAAGACTTGATCAGTCTGTAATTTTAATGGTAGGTGTATTCTAACATGTGGAGACAGAATATCAAAAAGAAAATCCAGAAAATAACTTTTAAATATCTATATTAATTTATTTGTATTTTATTGAGAAAAAGAAGTATTTGATCCCCTAGTAACCATCAAGAGTTCTTGTTAATACAGACAAGTTAGACTCTCCAAATTACCTTGTCACCTAAATTGAAGACACCTGATATCACTAATGACTTGTATAAAAGCCACCTGGCCACAGAATCAATCAGTTTGTCAGACTCCAAACTCTCCAACATGGGAAAGACTAAAGAGCTTTCTGTGGATTTAAGGGAGAAGATTGTAGACCTGCACAAGACCGGTATGGGCTACAAAACCATTAGCAAGAAGCTGGGCGTTAAGGTGACAACTGTTGGTGCAATTGTGCGCAAGTACAAGACTCACAACATGATCATCAATCGACCTAGGTCTGGGGCTCCAAACAAGATCTCACCTCGTGGGGTTTCCAGGATCATGAGAACGGTGAGAAATAGACCTAATACAACACGGGCAGAGTTAGTGTATGATCTTAAAGCAGCTGGGATCACAGTCACCAAGCAAACAGTTGGTAACACTTTACACCGCAATGGTCTAACATCTTGCAGTGCTCGCAAAGTACCCCTGCTTAAGAAAGCACATGTGCAGGCCCGCCTGAACTTTGCCAATGAACATCTGAATGACTTGGAGAGTGACTGGGAGAAGGTGTTCTGGTCAGATGAGACCAAAATTGAGCTCTTTGGCATCAGTTCAACCCGTCGTGTCTGGAGGAAGAGACATGCTGCTTATGACCCCAAGAACACCATCCCCACTGTCAAGCATGGAGGTGGTAACATTATGCTTTGGGGGTGTTTTTCTGCACAGGGCACCTTCACCGTATCAATGGGAGGATGGACGGAGCCATGTACCGTAAAATCCTAAGTGAAAACCTCCTTCCCTCTGCCAGGAAGCTTAAAATGGGTCGTGGATGGGTCTTCCAGCAGGATAATGACCCAAAGCATACAGCCAAGGCAACCAAGGAATGGCTGAAGAAGAAACATATCAAGGTCATGGAGTGGCCCACACTGTAAAAAAGAATAGTTGAGAATACTTGAAATTTCAAGGCAACAGTCTGCATTAATAATTTTATGTTTTGCCAACGATGTGCCCATGATAATCCAAACTATGATAACACTGTTATCTTTATTAAGAATTCTTAATTAAGTCAATTTTCAATTCCTCATTCTGCCAACATAGATTTCTCTTTTTGCTGAACAGTGGCATTCACAGTAGTACAAAAAGGCAATTGAGGTTATCACAATTTTTTGGGGGGCTTTTTTCACCTTTATTTGCATAGGACAGTGTAGAGACAGGAAATGAGCAGGAGAGAGAAAGATCAGGAAATGACCTCAGGTCGGAATCAAACCCAGGCCCCCGGATTTATGGTATGGCGCCTTATCCACCCGAGCCAAGACAACATGAACTTCAACCGGAGAGAGAACCACATTGCCCAGCCCTTGCATTTGGGAGAGGAAACCACGTGTCTTGGTCATTCAGAGCATGCGCTGAATAAACACCTGTGGCAATTATGTATTTTCAATTCAGATTATTCACTATTGTATATTTACACATCATTGAGGTGCACCCTATCAGTTTGATGTGGATTTTTCTTGATGTGGATAATTCTAAAAAATAGAATTACGCTTTGTTCAAGTAATTCCATATTCACAATTGAATGGACAAGAAAATATGAATAATTATTAACGAACAGAAAAATCCACATCAAACTGATAGGGTGTACCTCAATGATGTGTAAATATGCAATAGTGAATAATCTGAATTGAAAATACATAATTGCCACAGGTGTTTATTCAGCGCATGCTCTTAATGACCAAGACACGGGGTTTTCTCTCCCAAATGCAAGGGCTGGGCAATGTGGTTCTCTCTCCGGTTGAAGATCATGTTGTCGTGGCTCAGGTGGATAAGGCGCCATACCATAAATCCGGGGACCTGGGTTTGATTCCGACCTGAGGTCATTTCCTGATCCTTCTCCTGCTCATTTCCTGTCTCTACACTGTCCTATCCAAATAAAGGTAAAAAAAAAGCCCCCCCCAAAAAAAATTGTGAGAACCTCAATTGCCTTTTTGTACTACTGTGAATGCCACTGTTCAGCAAAAAGAGAAATCTATGTTGGCAGAATGAGGAATTGAAAATTGACTTAATTAAGAATTCTTAATAAAGATAAGTGTTATCATAGTTTGGATTATCATGGGCATACATCGTTGGCAAAACATAAAATTCTTAATGCAGACTGTTGCTTTGAAATTTCAAGTATTCTCGACTATTCTTTTTTTACAGTGCAGCCAGTCTCCGGACCTGAATCCTATAGAAAATCTATGGAGAGAGCTGAAGCTCAGAGTTGCCAAGCGACAGCCTTGATGATTTAGAGGTCATTTGCAAAGAAGAGTGGACCAAAATTCCCCCTAATATGTGCAGAAACCTGGTCATCAACTACAAAAAACGTCTGACCTCTGTGCTTGCTAATAAGGGGTTTGCCACAAAGTACTAAGTCCTTTTGGCAAGAGGGTTCAAATACTTATTTTCCTCAATAAAATGCAAATAAATTAATACAAATTCTTTAAAAAGTCAATTTCTTGATTTTCTTTGTGATATTCTGTCTCAGCATGTTAGAATACACCTACCATTAATATTACAGACTGATCGAGTCTTTCTTAGTGGGTAAACCAACAAAATCAGCAAGGGATCAAATACTTGTTTTCCCCACTGTATATACAACCCCAAATCAGAAAAAGTGAAGACAGTATATTGAAATTAAAACTGAAAACTTTGTAAAATAACCTTTGACCTGTATTGCACTCAAAACAATACAACAGCACATTATTTGATGTTTAACCACATGCATTTAAAATTCTTTTTCAAGATCTCATCTCATTATCTCTAGCCGCTTTATCCTTCTACAGGGTCGCAGGCAAGCTGGAGCCTATCCCAGCTGACCACGGGCGAAAGGCGGGGTACACCCTGGACAAGTCGCCAGGTCATCACAGGGCTGACACATAGACACAGACAACCATTCACACCTACGGTCAATTTAGAGTCACCAGTTAACCTAACCTGCATGTCTTTGGACTGTGGGGGAAACCGGAGCACCCGGAGGAAA
Organism: Neoarius graeffei; assembly: GCF_027579695.1. NCBI lineage: Eukaryota > Metazoa > Chordata > Actinopteri > Siluriformes > Ariidae > Neoarius > Neoarius graeffei. The sequence goes on along the minus strand of NC_083573.1, from coordinate 64,451,259 downwards.
CCCACGCAGACACGGGGAGAACATGCAAACTCCGCACAGAAAGGCCCTCGCCGGCCCCGGGGCTCGAACCCAGGACCTTCTTGCTGTGAGGCGACAGCGCTAACCACTACACCACCGTGCCGCCTCTTTTTCAAGATAAACAATTATTTTAAATTTTGATTCGTGCAACACATTTCAAATACAGTTGGGACAGTAAGGCATTTAACATTTTGTAATGTTGCCATTCCTTCTCACAACACTTAAAAGATGTTTAGGGACTGAAGACACCAAGTAATGAAGCGTTTCAGGTGTTATTTTGTCTCATTCTTCCTGCAAACAGATCTTTAGATGTGCAACAGTACGGGGGTCGGCATTGTCCTATTTTTCATTTCAAAATTCACCACACATTCTCTGTTGGGGACAGAGGGGACAGACACCCTCTTCTTCCACAGCCATGTCTTTGTAATGTATGCAGAATGTGATTTTGCACCGTTTTGTGTTTGCACTAACCCTGGAAAATATGTCGTCTTGAAGGCAGCATATGTTGCTCCAAAATCTCAATGTACTTTTCTGCATTAATGTTGCCATCACAGAAGTGTAAGTTACCTTTGCCAAGGGCACTGACACAACCACACTGCCCTTTATGCACTGAAACATCTCCAGATTCCTTGAATCGGTTAATGATATTATACAGCATAAAGGGTGAAATAGCCAAATCTCTTTGTAGGTTTCTTTGAGTTTTTAAACATTTCTATAATCTCTTCACACATTTGTTGACAAACTGGAGATCCTCAGCCCATCTTTGCTCCTCAAACACTAGAGCTTTCCTGGATACTGATTTTGTACCAAATCATGATTACAAATCACCTGTTGATATCACCTGTTTCAAATTACATCATTATTCAGTCGTTTTACCTCATTACTAGCCCTAAATAACCCCAGTGCCAACTTTTTTTGGAATGTGTTGCAGAACCTGAAATGCAGGAATGGATGCATATTAACAAACAAAATGAAGCTGACCAGAAAAAATATCTTGGATTGATTCTGTCCGCAACAAAATACAAGTCAAAGTAAATTCAGAAATCACTGCTTTCTTTTTTTTTATTTGCATTTTCCTTACCGTCCCAACTTTTTCTGATCTGGGGTTTTGTGTGTATGCACATACATACATGCTGCATATTATATATAAAATACATGTGTGTGTGTAATTATATATATATATATATATATATATATATATATATATATATAAACAAATTGTCTCTCTTCCTATTTTCACTCCTGCCAGTCTGGTGGCGGTTCCCATAGAGACAGGCTTACAGCTAGCCATGGCAGATGGAGGGTGAGTGGAAGCTCTAAATTTGTCTCCCAGCATCCTCTGTGAGTACAGCAACATGCTGGCAGCAGGAAGTGGGCAATGAGACTGACCTCGGCACGTGAGTGGCACTGTCTCACGACCCTTGCCGAGTGTTCAACATGTTCATTCAAAATAAACCGGCAGCACTGGTCGACCCTTTTAAATGCCACACTACAGGAGTCAAAAGCACAGCTCACCACCTGCCCATACTGGCAGGGACATCAATGCCATCATGGTGCAAAGAACATCACCACCCTGAAGGACCTGACTGAAAATGGTTAGTATCCACAATAAGGACCATAATCTGTCAGACAAGCTTACAGGTTCCAACACACATGAACATGATTACATTAAAGCAAACCTAGTTTGAAAACTGGCCATATATGTGAATTTACATTAAGGGAAAAACCTCAGTATCGCATTCCACCCTGGTGTTTTTACGTAGCCGATATTACACAATGGGAAACAAAAATATTGACTTACACCTTATGACTGATCTCATAAAACAAGGAACTCAGATGGATGTTCACTGAACACACCCTGCTTGCATCCTGAATTGTGCCGACTCTTTAAAAAGTATTCTAAATCTGAGGGCAAGCTCAAATAAAAAGTACAGACCAAAAAACAAACAAAAATAAATAACCACTTTAAAAAATTTCCACAAATGTAAAATAATGCATCTTGGAAGCAATAACAGTCAGACAGGCAAATGAACCTAAGAGAGGAAAAAACAGGCTGGACCGCAGTGCTGCGCTACTATGAACCTGAGAGGCGAGATTGTTCCAGAAAAGCTCGAAATACAAAAAGCTACTTTCGTTTTCTGAGAATGGGTTGTGCATCATGGCAAAGAACAGAATTTTATATCTTTTACCAGACCATGAATATCTCAAGGATTGTGTACACTTCATCTAAGCAGCTACTACATAATAAGCAAAAGATCACAGGAATAATGAATTTGTAAACAAACAAGCAAAAAAAAAATTACAATATGCCTGGATTGCAAACAAAAAAATCAATAAAACTATTGGAACACACTAGTGTTGGTCAGGCTATGAATGTACAATAAGTGCTGCATGAACATGCATTCATGAAGGATAACAATTCTTCTAAATTACAAGCAGTGTCAGTTTCATTCATTTAGTCTTTGGAACAACTGAAGCTGCTTTCACTGCCAAGCCGCCCACAGCAACTTTTGGCGCGCTCCCGTCAATCGCCTGCTCCCTGCCTTTTCGAGTGTGATACCGAAAGAAAGAATCTACCCACATCAGGAAGTGAATGAAATGCAGCTGCTGCCAGTGAGAATGTGTATGAATCAGACACCCTGCTGCACCCTAACGAACGCACATAGCCGCCTCCTCAGCCGACACAGAGCGCTTTGATAAGGTTAGTCATCCTCCAGCGGCACTTCAAAGCCTCTTTAGTTTCTCCTTACGGTCACCTCTCCATGCTCTCCTCACTTAACCTTCTAGAAACAAATCAGTGTTAATGAGTAAGTCTCTCTGCTTTTTCAGAAGTGCCCTTTAACTGCACTTCACTATCCTTTCCCTGATGGAGTGAGAGAGAGAGAGAGAGAGAGAGAGAGAGAGAGAGACAGACAGACAGACAGACAGACAGACAGATAGACTCACAGCTGCTGTGGACAATAAGGACTTTCCAGCTGCAAAGCTGTGACTGACACACAGCATGGTCAACAGTTTGCCTAACTCACAGGGTGGATCAACAGGTACCATGCCAATGTTACGGTCATAAAATCTACTACTACTTTTAAATATAGCAACAAAGACTGCGTAATTTTAGATAAATACTTGTGTTAGAACATGTGTGTAGCTTTTCCTGGGTTATGAAAGTCTAGCACGAGGACAACTTCACGTTTGAGAAAGCAGCTCATGTAATAACATTCTAACTGGTTGTACCAGCTACATTTTCCAAAGTATGCTGAGAATACAACAGAAAAACATGGCACAAATAAATCCTACACATACCTTCAAGTCGAAGGATAAACGATCAGTAACCTAACAGTACACTGACACACTGATTTCACATCAAGGAGTTAAATGCCATGAGAGTTCATGCGAGTAATGCTGTGTCATGGACTGCATTCTTTGTAACTCAACACCCATTTAGAGAAGTGATTACACATACACGCGATTACCTCGAGTCAAAACCACCTCTGCTTCTCTTTATTCCAAATACACTCAAGTACTCACAGTGAAACAGTCTTGTAATTCCGCTTTGTGTCAGCTGTTCAAACACAACAGCGTGCAGAAGAAGAGAGCCAGAAGGCAGTGCAATCCTCCACCCGAGCCCTCCTGTGCTTCACAGCTACAGCATGAATGAGAGTCACCAAGTGATACAGCGGATATGAATGTTTGCATTTGAGTGGGTGTATTTCTGTGAAATAAGTGAGGAGGGAAGGAGGGGGAGACAGAAAGAGAGAGAGAGAGAGAGAGAGAGAGAGAGAGAGGAAAATAAGGTGTAAAACAAGGACACACACGGTCACTGATGCAAAGCGCCACTCTTACACAGCATTGTGGTGCATTTTTGGCCTTTGCTGATCGCCATAGCTCCGCTCAAGTACACAGAGCTGAATATTGGGCGGAATCGTTCTACGTTAGTTCACTGAAGCCCGTCTTTGCTCAAACGTGGAAGCTGTTAGAATTACAACAGCAACTTTGTAGTAAATCTGAAGCAATTATAATAAAGTAAGTTGTTTTGGCTGCTGTGGATGGTTCCACATGGAAACACCCTAAAGATTTGTACTTCCCAAGACTCCTAAAACTTTTACTCCCAAGACCTTTGCTTCAGTGTATAAGCTCGTGTGGACTATGTTTATGATTGCAGCAGCAGTTATTATGTGTATACAAATCTACACGGTCCTGTCCTCATTCCAGCAATATGCTCATATGGAACAGCCTTTCACACACTTGGTACTGCTTTCCTTTACTCTTAATCCCACTTTCTGGTGTCACCCAGAAGAGGATGGATTCCCCCCTTTTGAGTCTGGTTCCTCTTGAGGTTTCTTCCTCATGCCATCTCGGGGAGTTTTTGTTGCCAATGTTGCCTCCAGCGTGCTCATTAGGGACCTAAATATAAATCTACATCCGGATTTCTGTAAAGCTGCTTTGTGACAAGGTCTATTAATAAAAGTGCTATGCAGATCAAATTAACAAAACCAGTATCAGATGTTACTAATTACAGTTACTGTATCAATAAATCAGCTGTAACCTGTTTTCACCGCAGTACGTTTCAGACCTTCTGCTTTTTTCATTCATCTTCAGTAACCACTTTATTCTTCTCAGGGCTATAGTGGATACGGAGCCTATCTTGCCCTTACAGAAAAACCACATGAACTTCACATGTGATTTCTCACATGTGAAATATGTGGAAAATGTGTTTTGCACATGGGAAACATGTGGTTTTGGCCCAATTTTATGTGAATCACATGTGGGAATGTTTTACACATGTGGTAACATGTTTTCCACATGTGCTCTACATGGTACCATGTATTCCACATGTGATCACATGTGAAATACATGGGAAATTCATGTGTTTTTTCTGTAAGGGTGAGAACACTGGTTGTGATAAGACTTCAGTCCATCGCAGAGCACCATGCACACACATTTACATGCTCACCACACCTAGGGGCAATGTCGAGTTTCCTATTACTTCAGAGACACACAACTTTTGAGTATGTTAATCTGATCTTGTTTTTCAGACTGGTGTGTGTTTATCAGAGGTGGACCGTAACGAAGTACATTTACTTGAGTACTATACTTAAGTACACTTTGAGTATCTGTACTTTACTTCAGTATTATTTTTTTTTTTTGGAACCTTATGACTAACTCCACTACATTTGAAAGACAAATATTGTACTTTTCACTCCACTACATTTCTATCAAGGTTCTCGTTACTCGTTACTATGAAGCAGCTTTGAAAGTGGATGTTTTTTCTTTTCTAAAATGTGATTGATTTTTTTTGCAGGTGACACTGAGACAGCCTATCAGTAATCACTAGGGTCACGTCATGTCCAGAGACTATCAAATCAAGTTCAGTGATTTCTCAGCAGCATTATTCGAACATGATCAGTTGATGACAGAATGGAAGGAGGCAGTACTTCTGGGGAACACACACGCACCCATGGCCATACCAAGAACCCATGTTTCAGTTTTCTGAAAGGACTAAAGATTTGTTTAATTTTAAATGTTTGCTTTGTTTGCCTAAAACGAACCACATCACAGCCTGCAAAAATTCGCCGTCCAACCTGCGGAAGCATATTGAGGTATGTAAATGTTTTATTCCAAGAGAAAGCTTACAATGAAGCTGTCTGTGCTTTTAGAGTTAGTGATAACGTTGCAATAGCTTTGCATTCTGGTTAGTCAAATGACTTTCTATGGATTTGCCTGCCAAGTTGCCATAGCCTTGTCCAAGGGTAACGTTAAGTTAGATTAGATTAGATAAAACTTTATTGATCCCTTTGGGTGGGTTCCCTCAGGGAAATTAAGATTCCAGCAGCATCATTACAGATAAACAGAGAAAAGAAATAGAGAGAACTTCTAGATAAATTAAAATAAATTAAGTATTTACATATACAAATATAAAAAGAATAAGATATGGGGAAGAGAGGACAGGGGAGAGAGAGGAGGGGGGAAGGGGGGGGAGGTAGAAGGGGGGGCAGCAGGAGAGATATTGCACTGTATATTGCACATTGTCCGGTATTGCTTATTGTTAGGCTAGGCTACTGCTCTTTCCCGTCCTCTGTCCTCCTGTTCCCCCTCCTCCCCCCCAGAGAGGAGTTGTACAGTCTGATGGCGTGAGGGACAACGGAGTTTTTGAGTCTGTTCGTCCTGCACTTGGGAAGGAGCATTCTGTCACTGAACAGGCTCCTCTGGTTGCTGATGACGGTGTGCAGAGGGTGACTGGCATCGTCCATGATGTTCAATAGTTTGTCCATAGACCTCTTCTCTGCCACCGTCACCAGAGAGTCCAGCTTCATGCCGACCACAGAGCCGGCCCGCCTGATCAGTTTGTCCAGCCTGGATGTGTCCTTCTTGGATGTGCTGCCCCCCCCAAGCACACCACGGTGTAAAACAGGACACTGGCGACCACAGACTGATGGAACATCCACAGGAGTTTCCTGCAGATGTTAAAGGACCGCAGCCTCCTAAGGAAGTATAGCCTGCTCTGTCCCTTCCTGTATAAGTGATTGGTGTTGCAAGTCCAGTCCAGCTTGCTGTCCAGCCACAGCCCGAGGTACTTGTAGGAATCCACAGCCTCCAGCTCGACTCCCTTGATCAGAACTGGTCGTGACCTTGGTCTGGACCTCCCAAAGTCAATGACCAGCTCCTTGGTCTTCGAGGTGTTGAGCTGCAGATGGTTCCTGTTGCACCACACAGCAAAGTACCTCACCAGGCTCCTATACTCCTCCTCTCTGTCGTCACTGATACGCCCGACGATGGTTGTGTCATCGGCAAACTTCTGAATGTGACACAGCTCCAAGTTGTAGCAGAAGTCTGCGGTGTACAGGGTGAAGAGAAGAGGGGCCAGCACCGTGCCCTAGTGGAGTTAAGTGGAGTGAAAGAACTAGACTCCAGATATGTCATTACTTGGTCTGGTGTAGACATGCAGCAAAGAGCACCTCATGGGGTGGCTTTCATTCTACATCCTGACGTAGCCAAGAACCTCTTGGACACAGTGTGTGACAGAGCGCATCATGAAGATCAGAGTGCAGCAAGGACAGAAGACTTCCAGTTACATCCAGGTATATGCCCCCTGCAACGATAGCTATACAGATGAGGAGTAGGATTAATTTTTTGAGACTATCAGGGGTGATAGACAAGGTTCCAGACACTGAGGACATCTTTGTGATGGGAGACTTTAACGGGAGAACAGGGAAGAGAACACCACCATGGGAGCCGTATCTCGGCCCTCACAGTGACACAACAGACTGTAATTACAATGATGAGCATGTACTGAACCTGTGTGCAGAGTACCAGCTGTTTGTGACTAACACTTTCTACCAGCACAGGCCCAGCCAGGTGTACACCTGGTACAGGTGGAACCATCTTCAGACCGCCTCGCAGATAGACTTCATTCTAGCAAGGGTGACAACGAGGCCGCTCATTAGAGACTCGAGAGTCGTACCAAACACCGGCCTGAACACGGACCACAGACCTGTCATCCTGAGTGTGGCAGGCCAGAGTCCAAAGCCAAGGGCAGTGCAGAGGAAGGCAGCCAAGCAGATCAACCTACGCAAGCTGCAGGAGGAAGAGATTAGACAGAAGGTACAAGAAGGGGTAGATAGCAGACTTCAAGACATTTACACAGAGAACCTGAGTGCAGAAGAGACCTGGGCAGTTTTTAAAAGACAACTTTTGGAAGTTTAGAAGGACAAGTTTTAGAGGTCATCCTAGCATGTGGCGAGACAGGCATACAGTGGCTCACAACCATCTTTCAGAAATTCTTCTTCTGCGGGAAGAAGAAAGTAAGGAAAAGGCAAAGCAACATCATGGTGGAACGAGATTGTCAAAGCAGCAGTAAAAGAAAAGGCTCTACAAGATCTGGGTGAAGTCCAAGAAGGAGGAAGACTACGAGAACTACAGAGTAGCCAGAAGATCCTGTAAAGAAGTGGTGCAGGTAGCCAAAGACCAGTCACCATTTGGACACATTTGGACTAATTCTACCCGTCACCCTCTGCACCACATATAACATATACTTAGTGTTTACTATGGGACATGTCACGTGGGAATATTATCCGTATTGATATTATATAATCATATTTTTGTAATATTCACATTCTATTGTACATTCTATGTACATATAGTATATTATTTAAGGTATGTGTATATCTTGTTTATATCTTTTTTTTTTTAATTCTCTTGACCTCAGTATTTTATTTTATTTTGACCTCTGTACTTTATTTCATTGTATTTTTTATTGTATTCAAATTTACCGGACTGCTATGACAATCTAATTTCCCTTTGGGGATGAATCTGTCTGTCTGTCTGTCTGTCATGGAAGCAGTATGGAGAAAACCTAGCAGAGCTGTGCAGACACTCCCCAAGGGAGTTTTACAAGAGTGTGAAGGCAATGAGACAGAGACGAGCCCCACAACGCTACATCAGTCATCAGTGACAAAGAGGGCCAGCCGCTGCATGAGGACAATGAGATCAGAGACAGATGGGAGGAATACTTCCAACAGCTCCTGAACACAGTGGAGGGCCAGCAAGACCAGCCCCAGTTCACTCCAAGATACCCGGAAGAAGAAGAACCAGCTATTTTGGAGTCAGAAGTCAGGCAGGCAGTCAAGACCAGCCCAAAAAACAAGGCAGCTGGGGTGGACGGAATCACCACAGAGGTCATCCTAACATGTGGCGAGACAGGCATACAGTGGCTCACAACCATCTTTCAGAAAGCCTGGCAAGAACAAAAAGTACCAGAAGACTGGCAGCTGGCAGTAGTAGTGCCAATATGGAAGAAGGGGAGCAAGAAGGACTGTGGCACGTACAGGGGAATTTCCCTCCTGAGCCACATTGACAAGATGTATGCCCAAATCCTGGAGCAGCACACAAGATACATTGTGGAGCCCCAGCTCAGCAATGCACAGTTTGGGTTCAGGAAGGGCCGAGGATGCACCGATGCGATCTTCGCCCTGAGGCAGCTGAGCGAGAGGGCCATCGAGTACAGCAAGGATTTGCACATGGTGTTTGGTGACCAAGAGAAAGCATTCGATCGAGTCAACAGAGCAACACTATGGAGAATCTTAGAAGACTACAGCATCAGGGGTCAGCTGCTCGACAACATCAGAGCCATGTATGCCACCAGCAGAACTGCTGTAAGAACACCGTTCAGACTGACCAGCTGGTTCGAGGTGACGTCTGGGGTGAGGCAAGGCTGTGTCCTGTCACTGCTTTCGTTCATCATCTACATGGACAGGATCACCAGGGAGGCAAACCCTGAAGCGCTGAACGAGCTACTTTTTGCTGACGACCAAGGATTGCTCAACGAAGACCAACACCACCTCCAACTGCACATCAACATGCTGAATGCTGTGTGCGAAAATCATGACATGTGCATCAGCACAGGGAAGACGGAAGTCATGACAGTCAGCCGAACACCAAAGACCTTGGACATATCCATCAACAGCACCACCCTTAAACAGTCCAAGGAGTTTAAATACCTGGGCAGCATCTTCACTGAAGATGGAAAGCTAGACAGAGATTGAGACTTGCATTCAAAAAGCAAACAAACAATGTTAGTTTCCAGCTGTCTCCCCTCCTGAAACACCCCAATATCCCCATGGACACCAAGACGCGGCTTATTAATACAATCTTCCTGCCGACGCTGACCTACCAGTGCCAGACATGGACACTCATCAAGGCCCAGGAGAGGAAGATCACAACCTGTGAGATGAGGTGCCTCAGACGAACAGCAGGCAAGACGAAGAGGGACATGATCCAAAACGAGAGGATCCGAGAAATGGTCAGAACACCACCAGTCCACACACATGTCCAGCGTCAGAGAATCAAGTGGTTTGATCACTTGATAAGAATGGGACCCGACCAGCCAGCGCTCAGAGCATACAACCTCAAGAGCTCTGGTGTCCGAGCCAGAGGACGACCACGCAGGCGCTGGATTGAGGGCGTGGTAGAAACACTCAAGTCCCATGGCCTGTCTGTCACAGAAGCGTCCCATCAAACCATCGACTGCCGTCTCTGCCTCCCCACGACACCCTAGAGTATAAGTGGAAGATAAAGTAAGTAAAGTAAAGTAAACTTGGACACTGTTAATTAGCATGTAAAAACAGAATTACACTAACATGAATAACGTTAACTTATCTGAAGTCCTTTCAGAAACATGTTTTAGCACAATCTTGCCAAATAAACAGAATGTAGAAATCTCTCTTTTCTAGTAACGTTAGCGACCCAATATGATTTCAAGTTTGAAAAGCGTTTGCTAGCATGTCAGGTGGCGCTTCACTGACTAGCTAGCTTAACGTTAAACTACCATGATATGATAGCATGCGTTCATTTTCTGAATTCACATTTCTGTCTTTGGTAATGCTAACATTGTAGATTTTGTGACCTTGCATAATTACTATAGCTACTATGTATTTTTTACTAGTAGCCAAAGAGAAAAACTAGCTAGCATCTTATTGATGATTCTGACACTGCCAGAGCTGTCAGAACACTACCAGGCTGCTTTGTGGGGGTGGGTAGCAGTGTTAAAATAAAATTAAAAAATTAAAATGACAATGGATCTTTGTCAGTTCAGTTGTTTTATTTTGTAACATTCTACCAAGCGTTTATTCTACAGGTTCTACAAGCTAGTCAGTGAATCCAGTTGGTTGCTTCAGAGGCATTAGGTATTGTAAGCATTGTGGCAATAATACAACAACACGTTGACAGAAAATGTACTTTTAATTCTTAAGTATTTTTAAAAGCAAGTACTTCAGTACTTTAACTTAAGTAAAAATTTGACTGTACAACTTTCACTTGTATCGGAGTAACATTTGACTGGTGGGATCTGTACTTTGACTTAAGTAATGAACTTGGGTACTTTGTCCACCTCTGGTGTTTATTATAGTTTTGTCGCTTTCCACAATGAGACACACACAAAAACTACTTGACCACTAGTGCCCCCAGGCCTTCCACTTGTCTAGTGTGAGTGAGCAAGTGTTTTATAGGCAGTGCCACAAGGAGCTTTCCATCTACCATAAACTACACAAGAGGACAAAAAAAATCAAAATCAGTCACGATGCAAGATTTTTCTACCATCATACAAAGTGACCAGGTTTATGATCCTTAATACAAGGAGATTATTAATGGTTGAATTATCATCTTCATTATTAGTATTATACTCATGCACGCTAGAAAATACCTGGATGAATTATATAATCTGTAATTTAAGTAATTATAATATCGTACAATAAAGAATTAACTCAACTTTAAGAGTTGAGTTAATTCTACTACTATTTATTTAACCGCAAGCTGGCCTAATGGCTCGTGAAGTTGGTGAAGCCTGCCGCAATACAGATGCAAGTAGGGAGTCAAACTCTTGTGGTTACCACAGGACTGGCCCCTAGTGTAACCCTAGCTATGTGAGAGGCTGAGGGCAATAGAAAGAGATCGGTGCTGCCTTAAAGGATATGGGACATGAAACATAAAAGCACGCTATATCAGTTTCTTTCCATTAAAAATATGAATTAATTGCATCAACAAATACAAAATCATCTATTAAATTCAGCAAAATCGTTATATTCGTGATGATTATATGGCATTTCTGCTCGACTTCCGATATGCATTTTTTGCAACCGGAAGAGCCGCTGTCACGTGATCATACGTCACAAAAACTTTCGGGCACAGCACAAGCAGGTAGATGAATGGAGAAGTGGATGACAAGAAAATTGTTTTTATAGTCTTTAAAGTACATTGGACATCATGGTGTATTGTGCTGCTTATGGCTGCAATAATTCCAATGGGAAATGGTCTGGAGTAAGTTTTTTTGCATTCCACAAGGACCCGAAGCTGAGGAAAGCGTGGGCTCACCTGCGCATGCGCAGTAGGCTTCGCGCATGCGCAGTAGGCTTGGTAGGACAACTTTACAGAACACCTGTTGAAAAAAACTTTGCTCCTACTGTTTCCCACAAACTGTATTCGGACCATTTCACTGAGGATTCTTTCAACATTAATACTCAGGTACCGAGCGATATTAATTCATGAAACATGAAACAGGAAGCATAAGGATGAGAAAAAAAACCCAGTTCAAATCAGGAAGCCGCGCACACCTGCGCCAGGCTGCACAAATGCACGCAGCTTCCCGACCCAAACAACCTCTCTCTCATCCTTGCACTTCATGCCTCATGCTCCATGAACCAACATCGCTATTTATTTATTTATTTATTTTAAATCGGGTCTGCGCGATTCAGCCGTGAAAAAGGCGGCATCCGCCAAAAGGCGCGCTGTTTGCATCCCTGCACGGAGGCCAGGGGACAGGGCAGGAATATTTTTGTTGATATGAGTGATCCGGTGCGATTTCGCGACCCCCCTGTTGAAGACCTTTGCGCTAAGCGACTGAAAGCCGAGGTAAGGATTAGTATTATAATTTTGGGTGTATCAATTATTGATTATCATAATTCTGACTCGTTTCGCCATTTTTAATGTTTTCATCTCGGACTCTGGAAGCATTGTATCTCAATCAATCTCGAAAAATATCAGCAAAAAAAAAAAAAACTAGCTTGCAACGGACTTTAGCTAGATCTATGATGAACTTTCAATGTATGATACAAAAATAATATTTCTTTCAACAGATCATTAGCCTTTGAGCAGAATTGTTTTTAACTTACCAGGAAGTGTTATCCAGTTTCATGAGGGCTGAATGAACTCTCACTCTCAGAATCATCTGACCCGTCAGAGTAAACACAAGATCCATGTTCATGTGAATTTCCAGCTGTCGGTTCGAATTGATAGGGTCTAACTTCACATCTCTGTGAAACATCGGGAATGTCACTGTCGATGGTGTCCATTTCGGTAACCTGTTTACATTAGATTCCCAAGCGCTGGCTCCTTGGAAAGTTTTTGTGACGTCACGGGTCACGTGACCACCTAGCTCATTAACGAATCCTTGTTTTACGCTGATGTATAGAAAAACTTGAATAATGTGATGATTTTCACATTTTTAACGCCCTGCAGTGATTTAGATGGCATTTCTTATGTCCTTTATACATAATTATGCCCAGGTAAAAATCCATGTCCCATATCCTTTAAGGGCCTGGTTAGTACTGGGACGGGAGACTGCCTGGGAAGACTACGTCCTGGCACAGGAGGGACTTTGATTATTTAAGTAACTAAGAAAATGGGGAGAATAAAGAAAGATGGCGAGGACGAGTGGTATGAATAATAATAATAATAATAATAATAATAATAATAATAATAACACTGCTTAGATCCCTAGTACTCACTTCAATGTGGATATAAAAGGTGTATGCCATTCCCATAGTTAACTATATCCAAGAAACAATAAATCTGTGGTCTACAAAGCAAGGCTATAAAAATGCACGGCAGGTGACATGGTAGGGAGGTGTGATAGAGAAGCATATGGAAATGGCTATGACTTCCACTGGGTTAAAAATTAATGAACTTCCTGTCTGTTAAGAAAATATGCCAGTGATGAGCAGGTTTGATTGGTGCAAAATATTTATCTGTTTTGTCTTTTGTGTTTGACTGAAACTGCTACTGCAATTAACATTGCTGACTGAAATAACTACACAAGAATAGAAGAGACTGTTGTAGGAAATTCAAGGCCACACTTTGGAAAACTGTGCTGGCTCTAAAAATATGCATCAAATGGGGATTTCCCACTGAGCTGAAAAGAAAAGAAGACATTTCCTCACTACTTACCAGTAAGAAAAAAAAAAACATTGGAAACATGTCCAAACATTTTTCACAAGATGTACCGTAAAATGAAAGTAAACTGTGGCCGACCTCTGATACCCGAGTCTTAACTGTCACTACCAGATAAAGTCAGATGCACAGGCATATCCATTAGCCCATGTATAGTGGTTGATTTAAAAAAAAAAAAAAAAAAAAAGCACAAACTTCTTCAACATTTATCTTCAATAGCTGCTTTATCTTTGTCAGGGAACAAGGTGGGAACACACCCAGGATGGGACACCAGTCCATCACAGTGCACATTTACATCTGCAGATACCTTAGAGTAGCCAATCCGCCTACTGGGAGGTGGGAGGAAACTGGAGAACCCAAAGGACACCCACAGAGACACAGGGAGAATATGTGAAACTATATACAGGCAGTAACCAGAGGTCAGGATCAAACCAAGGACCCTGGAGGTGTGAGGCAGCAACACTATCTGCTGTGCCACTGTGTCGCCCTTCAGACATTCATTTCAAATAAATGAGTATCTTACTTCCATTAACATTTAAGAAACAAGATGAATCTGCAACAGCATTCATACTGCAAATTATCTCTCAGGACAAACTTTACCTCACTATTTCTAGCTCATTTTAACCCACTGACATTCCATATTAAGCTTAATACCACATTAATTTAAACATGGCTTTGGCATTTGTATATTGCTGAATTGGTGCTAGACACATACTTGTGACTAAGCCGAGTCGAGTCATGTTACCCAAGTAGCTTGCGTTCACAGCCTGACCACTAGTTGACCTTACTCAACAAGTTTTGGTGCAAAATCACAGGCTGTGTATCCTCAATTGTAACTCTTGGCCCTCAGCATCACCAAATGTTTATATTCACAAGCTTTGTTCTCTGTGTGTGCACTGGTCCTCTCCTCTCCCTCTACTTCTCCATCTCTATCAATCATGCTCAAAGAGTGTGTTGTTGGTGATAACGGTCAGCTGTGTGCAGGACATTGTGCGCCCTATTGTGCATGCCCTGTGGCAGTGACCGTATTGTGTGTGGCTGAATGCGATCTCTGTGGTCATCGGCATCACCCTGCTGGGACCACACACCACACATCAGCCATACTGTACTCCTCAGCAAGGGGAATTCACACTTCCGTCACCTTTGTCTTCTGTTTTTCTAACAAGAGATGGGGTTGCTGAAAGACAACAGAGGCTGTGTTGGCATGAGAGAAAGGATGAATCTGCTTGCACACAGGCATGACAGACTTCTTCCTCACTATTAAAGATCATATAAAGCACTGTAGGCTACCTGTTGCAGGTGTATTAGTGGAGCTCCCTATGTGCAAAGCACGTGTAGTGGAGCTCCATACTTAAGAAAATATGGTAATGCATCAACCTGATTTTTGAGGGCTTGACCATACGACGTCTGTACGTCAACCTGATCATAAGTGCAAGGCAGAGTATCTCAAACGCTTAACCACCAGACAATTACATTTGTATCTTTATTTACATAAAATAGATGGGTTTTTATCCAGCGCTTATTTTTAATTTGCTTTTTAAGAAATAACGTGGGATTATTTACTAACAGTTTACAGAAAATATTCATGACAGTTTCATTTAAAACCAGTTAAAACAGTTTTATTAGGAGGCGCCGTGGCTCAGTCGACTAAGGTGCCATACCATAAATCCGGGGACCCGGGTTTGATTCCGACCCGAGGTCATTTTCCGATCCCTCCCCATCTCTCTCTCCAGCTCATTTCCTGTCTCTACACTGTCCTATCCAATAAAGGTGAAAAAAGCCCCCCCAAAAAAAATCTTAAAAAAAAACAGTTTTATTAGCCCAGTGGTTTGTTGGACAGTTGACAGTTTCTGTCATGTAAGGCTGACATACGGCTGTAAATGCAGGAAGAGTTTTATTGAAAACAAGCTAACAAACAGATCCAAAACGTAGACAAAGGCAGAGTTGAAAAACAGGCAGTGGTTCAGCAAGGCACAGACAGGATATCAGAGGTAATAAAATACTCACAGTCCAAAAACACAAACAGGGTCAAAACCAGGAAAGTGAGGCAAAATACAAGGCTTTCACAAAGTCTGTTACTGAGAGTCCTTATAAGTATGTGCTGCGATTGTGCTCTAATCAGGAACAGGTGCATGGTAATTAGTCATAATGGCAGTGTGCATTCCAAGTACCAATGCGCATGGACATGAGAGATGTAATCAGACAAATATTTGACATATCAAGTTTGATATTTGATCGTAACTAAATAGTAATGATGTAAAGTGAAAGCGCTGGTTTACTGCTGTCCACCAGGCACCCAGCAGAGTCACACCACAATAAATGTCGTGGTGATGTTTCTGGTGCATGGCATGCGGTGTCAAAGAAAGGAATAAATGTGTATTCGTAACTGTGATGCATATCTCATTATTGATATCACAGTCACAAGACAATACAGCAATTTATTGATGCAAAATACACTACACAATTCAATGGCTCATATGGTGCCCTTGCAAATATTTTGCCCATACACTCATCAGGAGCTCCACTTTTAGGCAGTGCCTATATACACAGTATATATATATATATATATATATATATATATATATATATATATATATATATCATTATCTCAAGCCGCTTTATCCTTCTACAGGGTCGCAGGCAAGCTGGAGCCTATCCCAGCTGACTACGGGCGAAAGGCGGGGTACACCCTGGACAAGTCGCCAGGTCATCACAGGGCTGACACAAAGACACAGACAACCATTCACACTCACACCTACGGTCAATTTAGAGTCACCAGTTAACCTAACCTGCATGTCTTTGGACTGTGGGGGAAACCGGAGCACCCGGAGGAAACCATGCAGACACGGGGAGAACATGCAAACTCCACACAGAAAGGCCCTCGCCGGCCCCGGGGCTATATATATATATATATATATATATATATATATATATATATATATATATATATATATATATAAAAAGTCCCACAATATGACCAGCTCTTAAATTGATCTCAGAAAGGCAGCAGCACAAGCGTGGCTAACAATAAATGCTTTCTGCTTCTGAGTGCCTCAATGCTGATGCATTTTGACTCCAGCTGTCTTACAAGAAATGCACTGTGGACATGCGTCAAGTGAATCTTGTGACACATGGTGATTGCAATAAATGATGTAAAAGATTTGACTGGCAGTAGCAAAACGCCATGTTGTTAATGTCCTGTGATTATTTGGATCACATTTGCTGTTTGTCAAAAACAGAGGGATAATTCCACAAATTGTGCAAGAGATATCATCAGCAAGATAACGAAATAAGTGCAGGAAACTGCAATGAAACCAATTAAAAAAGACTAAATGGTGGCTCTGTGCTCTTATTCAGACCTAACCCCACAGGAAGAACAGTTGGTATGACTGCTGGAAAAGCCAGATGTTAGGGCATCAGTCAGAGATGGTCAGATGGCTCTCTCCACCCCTCCAGATGTTGCAGCAGCTGAGTGTTCACTTGCTATACTCAAGAATACGGGTGACATTCTGCAATGTCTGTCTTACCTCTTAATGACTTCTGTTCCTTCGGGACTTCCTGATCTGCTCTTATGCAGTTGCTTATGTAATCCTTTATTCAGAGTAGGGATGCACTGATATTGTATTCATTTACTCATACTTGTTTAAAAATGCTCTGAAACCAACATCCAAGAAGCCAAGAAGCCTTTACTTGTCACACGTACACTCAAGCACACAGTGAAATTTGTCTCTGCATTTAATCCATCTGAAGCAGTGAACACACACATGCACACACAAGTGAGCAGTGAGCGCACACACATACCCAGAGCAGTGGGCAGCTATGCTACAGCACCCGGGGAGCAGTTGGGGGTTTGGTGCCTTGCTCAAGGGCACTTCAGCCCAAGGCTGCCCCATGTTAACCTAACCGCATGTCTTTGACCCAGTACCCTGACGTATGTGACGTTTGTGACCATGTGACCTCAACCTAGTGTACACTGTTGCAGTAATAATCAGACACGAAATTGCAGTGATCTGTTGATGTATCATGACTTATGATTGTAATCAAAGCAAAACACAATGCAAACTTTGCTCTCTGAAATAATCAAGAGAAGGAAATACAGTATCTTCATACAGTACAAGCAACCTAAAAAAAAACAAAGAAAAAAACCAAAAGCCATCTGCGACATGAAACTCCGCACATGGATTTCATTGCTAGCAGCAAATGGGAGCCAACACAGAAAAGGTGAGAAAGATGTCTACAAACAAACTTCGGTGAGTGAAAATAACAGCTCTTACTCAGTAACGATGATCACTATCAGTCATTGACAATGAAGGATTCTCATCTCATCTCATTATCTCTAGCCGCTTTATCCTGTTCTACAGGGTTGCAGGCAGGCTGGAGCCTATCCCAGCTGACTACGGGCGAAAGGCGGGGTTCACCCTGGACAAGTCGCCAGGTCATCACAGGGCTGACACATAGACACAGACAACCATTCACACTCACATTCACACCTACAGTCAATTTAGAGTCACCAGTTAACCTAACCTGCATGTCTTTGGACTGTGGAGGAAACCGGAGCACCCGGAGGAAACCCACGCGGACACGGGGAGAACATGCAAACTCCACACAGAAAGGCCCTCGCCGGCCCCAGGGCTCGAACCCAGGACCTTCTTGCTGTGAAGCGACAGCGCTATGAAGGATTCTGATGCAATGAAAACAATAAAATGTACTTTACTTACAGTTGTCCAAAAGTGGAACAAAGCCCGCCCTTCTCCACTGCAACGCCATTTGACCCAAGGTAACTCAAGTAGCTGATTGATTAATAATAGGTTACTCATTTTTGTATCAGTATCGAGCAGTACCAAAAAAATAAAGCTTGATCCTGCTTTGAAGTCGTAACTGTAACCATTCCTAGCCATAAACCAGTCTGTGGAGCCAGGTACGGTCAGCTGTTTTATGATACATCAGAAAACCTTTGCATAAGAGTTAATGCATAATGCACCAAATCTCTCAGGAGCGGCAGAAAGTCACTACCCTCTCAGGCTTTCATGCTACATCACAAGCCTGTCAAAATGGTTAATCCTCAAAGAAATGGAGTTGTGTATATGGTATGTGTGTGTGTTGGGGGTGTTTAATAGTTGTGCTAACTACAGAGGCAAGCAGGGTTGCACATTCTCCCAGCCTCCATACAATAGCCTAGTCTCTCCACTGTTTGTGTTCCCTGACAGAGGGTGTGTTGGGGGCTTGTTTTCAGAGCCCACAAGATACAGGAGTCCTTTGTCTCCTCTCACGTCGCCACACAGTCTCACTCAAAGTGCGTGGCCTAAGGGTGGTGGTGGTGTGGAAAGCAAAAATAGACCCCATCCTGAATGAATAAACATCAACACCTGAAGAGGTAGCAACCTCTACAACCTATTCACACTCCCTTTCATTGTGGGCAAAGGAATTGCAACTGACCCACCACACTCAATCTCCAGCATACAAGCCAACAACAATTTCACTTATAACCTCTTTTCTCCCCAACAACGGGGACACTTCTCCATAATTACTCTTCATTGTGTGGCGACAGAATGATCCGTAACTTGTTATTAAATGTTTTGATAGCATTGCTGGGCATGTAATGTGGTTATGCATACTCTGAAGGGGGGCGACAGGCTCGGCTTGCCAAATGTTCATATCAAATTTTATGAGGGACGTTTATGTTGTTTTGGCAGAATGCTGAACTGTAATTTAGACTAAATTATTGGTCTTGGACTCTGCAGACAAGCACACAGATGGAATATATTTTTGTGCTGGTTTCCCAGAAAACCCAGCGATCTGTAAAAAGTGTTAAAGGTAAAACTGGAGCGTTCTTAGAAAAACATTTGCATGGGTATTTCATGTGTGTAAGCACAGAAGAGCAGAGAGGCAGAGTCTAGAGGAGACTTGTAACAGAAGTAGGCCTGAAAAAAATCCACACTCTTCCATCAGCTGCTCGAATCAGCATTTAGGTCACATTGGTAGTCAGGTGTTACCAGACAGTGATTGACATATCTGAAAAAGGCTCATCCTGTTGCCTTACTCCATTGCTGAGACAGCTTTCTATCCAGTACAACAAAGGCCAGAAAGAACAGAACATTTAGAACTTGACTAGTAAAAGTGCCATGCACAGATACACCCACTCATACAGTAAGCTTCACTGAGCCGCTTCCTAATGGACTTCTCGATGCAAGTCCTTTGTTTTCTTTTATAGGAGATCAATACATTTCTTCTTTGGACCTGACATCTGATCCCATAAAGCTCTGACAGACCTCCCCTCTGTGATCTCACTGCACTGCATTAAATCCAAGTCTTTTTCTCTTACACTCTCCAAAGCAGGGCAGGGTAGGGCAGTTAGATACAGAAATAATAATAATAATAATAAACACAGATGTAACATTAATGTGGTTCATTTAGATTTCAGGGCTCTTGGAAGGTTAAGGACCGTGAGAGACTGTTGCTCAGTCATCTCAACTTCTTGTACGTCTGGAGAACCTGAGAGTATAGTAAGTGTGAATTTGATTTATGAACATCAGTGGCACAGGCTAATATGACAATAAATCATCTATGCAGCCACAATTCAAGCAAGAGGGTTCACATTTGGTTGAAAATGTTATTCGGGGGGGATATCTCTCCTCTGATGTCCTATTGATTATGAAGACCAAGAAAAGCTCTGACTGGGAAAATAATGAGGCTAACCTGAAAAGCCAGATGGAAGAATAATAGAGAGTAAAGTAGAGAAAGTTCTGAAGAGTAGATGAGAAAAAAGAAACCGTGTTTGGAATGAAAACGCGAGTTAGAAACTACCAACTTTCATGGCAGTCATCATAAGAATCTGAGTGTATAAGGCAAAAAGAGTCAGAGGGTGAGAACAAGGAAGTAAAAAAAAGTGCGATATGTCATAAGCTAGAAGAAACAAGATATTAATAGAAAGAGGAAGTTCCATATTTAGATACCACCCACAGATCTCTTTACGCCTACTCATTTTGCTGTTACTGTGTGGCAGATGAAACTCAAAGGAAACCACAAAGCAACAATGCTAAAAAATTCCTTCAGACAACCAAGTCATGACCTACATGTCTAGGAAGTGGTCAGAGAGGCAGGTAGTCGGTGACAGTGAAAAGTGCATGAAGCGAGGGGGCATGACAGTAACTCTGGTTTCTCACACTGTGGGCTGAATGTTCAAAACTACTGCTGCTTGTTATTTGAAAAGTTTTTGAAACTTTTTGAAGTTTGGACACACCTAATCCGGTGGGGTTTTGTGTTTTCTTCATTTTTATTAATTAAAAAGGGAGGCTGTACAACGTATTAAATGCAGGGGTGCCAATAATTGTGGCACATTTTTTGTTGTTGAAAATAATTATTTCTTGACGGGGGCCTTGTTTTTCTCTGAATAAATTTATTTCAATTAAAAGGTTGGATTTCTCTCATTTTTTCAGTGTGAGATGGTGCTACTTCACCAAAAGGTGGATTTTTAATAATCCTATTTAAAAATCTTTACAAGGGGTGCCAATTGTCTCATTAGGCGCCCTATTTTTTCCATACAAACTTTGTTATAGATTTCTATTTTATGACTTCTACATTATCGAGTCAGTACAAAAACATTTTAGAGTCCAAACGTTAGTTCTCCAGCACAAAATTAAATGTTACAGAAAAAAAAAAAAAAAAAGTGTTTGTATCTGAGTAGCATATTACATAAGAGACCATTTTCTGATTAAAGAAAGGAAACATAATGAAGGCTACTGGGTTTTGCTGTGAAATGAAGAAGCGAGTGTGACAAAGTGTCCAGAAGAACTGTGGCTGGTTCTGCAAGATGCTCAGTAAAACCTACAGCTCATTTCCTTATAAAACTGCACTCATTGTACGGGAGACTACTATTTTTTTTTTAAGCAAAGGGTCGTCTCACACCAAATATTGACTTTGTTTCATTTATTATGGCTTACTGCTGTTTTTTTTAAAGTTGAAACATTTCATTTTATTATTTTTAAGCCACTTTTGGTCAGCAGCATTTCTTTAAATATGCCCAAGACTTTTGCACAGCATTGTATGAGCTTACTGAGTCACTTACAGTCAGCTGAATCTTTTCAAAGCCCATTTACCCTGAGAGGATATATGAAATTGTGGCACTGAACAGTTGGCCATCATTGGATCTGACTTGCAGGCATTGTGTCCATGATGCCATGATGAAAGTGATGGTAACTAATGGGTAACTCAAGAGCAGGGTTT
The DNA here is from genome assembly GCF_027579695.1 of Neoarius graeffei. Lineage (NCBI taxonomy): Eukaryota > Metazoa > Chordata > Actinopteri > Siluriformes > Ariidae > Neoarius > Neoarius graeffei. Next base: position 64,429,302 of record NC_083573.1, on the reverse strand, counting down.
CACAATCTTTTTTTGGCCAGTGACCCATTACAAGTGCCCCAAATTCTCATGACTACCACTCCTTACCCTACCAAAATAAATTCATTCTTATAGTTGCGATTAATAGAAATTTTAGGCCCAAAATTAAAAATGAATTATTTTACATAACTGTACAATCCATAGAATGGTAAGTACCTTTCTTAAACTTATTTAAATATTAAAATTGGTCTTACAAAATCAATATAAAAAGCAGACAGCACATCGTTTAACTGTAGTAGAAGAATGATCTTACAGTGGTGCTAGAAAGTTTGTGATCCCTTTAGAATTTTCTATATTTCTGCATAAATATGACCTAAAACTGCGTGGGTTTCCTTCGGGTGCTCCGGTTTCCCCCACAGTCCAAAGACATGCAGGTTAGGTTAATTGGTGGCTCTAAATTGACCGTAGGTGTGAACGTGAGTGTGAATAGTTGTCTGTGTCTATGTGTTGGCCCTCTCGCCCACAGTCAGCTGGGATAGGCTCCAGCTTGCCTGCAACCCTGTAGGACAGGATAAGCAGCTACAGATAATAGATGGATGGATATGACCTAAAACAACATCAGATTTTCACAAAAGTCCTAAAAATAGATAAAGAGAACCCAGTTAAACAAATGAGACAAAATTATTATACTTGGTCATTTATTTATTGAGGAAAATGATCCAATATTACATATCTGAGTGGCAAAAGTATGTGAACCTCTAGGATTAGCAGTTAATTTGAAGGTGAAATTAGAGTCAGGTGTTTTCAATCAATGGGATGACAATCAGGTGTGAGTGGGCACCCTGTTTTATTTTAAAAAAAAGGGATCTATCAAAATCTGATCTTCACAACACATGTTTGTGGAATTGTATCATGGCACGAACAAAGGAGATTTCTGAGGATCTCAGAAAAAGCATTGTTGATGCTCATCAGGCTGGAAAAGGTTACAAAACCATCTCGAAAGAGTTTGGATTCCACCAATCCACAGTCAGACAGATTGTGTACAAATGGAGGAAATTCAAGACCATTGTTACCCTCCCCAAGAGTGGTTGACCAACAAAGATCACTCCAAGAGCAAGGTGTGTAATAGTCGACGAGGTCACAAAGGACCCCAGGGTAACTTCTAAGCAACTGAAGGCCTCTCTCACCTTAGCTAATGTTAAATGCTCATGAGTCCACCATCAGGAAAACACTGAACAACAATGGTGTGCATGGCAGGGTTGCAAGAAGAAAGCCACTGCTCTCTAAAAACAACATTGCTGGTCATCTGCAGTTTGCTAAAGATCATGCGGACAAGCCATAAGGCTACTGGAAAAATGTTTTGTGGACAGATGAGACCAAAATAGAACTTTTTGGTTTAAATGAGAAGCGGTATGTTTGGAGAAAGGAAAACTCTGCATTCCAGCATAAGAACCTTATCCCATCTGTGAAACATGGTGGTGGTAGTATCATGGTTTGGGCCTGTTTTGCTGCATCTAGGCCAGGACGGCTTGCCATCATTGATGGAACAATGAATTCTGAATGAACCTGCAAATTCTAAAGGAAAACGTCAGGACATCTGTCCATGACCTGAATCGCAACAGAAGGTGGGTCATACAGCAAGACAAGGACCCTAAGCACACAAGTCGTTCTACCAAAGAATGGTTAAAGAAGAATAAGGTTAATGTTTTGGAATGGCCAAGTCAAAGTCCTGACCTTAATCCAATCGAAATGTTGTGGAAGGACCTGAAGCGAGCAGTTCATGTGAGGAAACCCACCAACATCCCAGAGTTGAAGCTGTTCTGTATGGAGGAACGGGCTAAAATTCCTCCAAGCCGGTGTGCAGGACTGATCAACAGTTAGCGGAAACATTTAGTTGCAGTTATTGCTGCACAAGGGGGTCCCACCAGATACTGAAAGCAAAGGTTCACATACTTTTGCCACTCACAAATATGTAATATTGGATCACTTTCCTCAAAAAATAAATGACCAAGTATAATATTTTTGTCTCATTTGTTTAACTGGGTTCTCTTTATCTACTTTTAGGACTTGGGTGAAAATCTGATGTTTTAGGTCATATTTATGCAGAAATACAACCCCGATTCCAAAAAAGTTGGGACAAAGTACAAATTGTAAATAAAAACGGAATGCAATGATGTGGAAGTTTCAAAATTCCATATTTTATTCAGAATAGAACATAGATGACATATCAAATGTTTAAACTGAGAAAATGCATCATTTAAAGAGAAAAATTAGGTGATTTTAAATTTCATGACAACAACACAAATCAAAAAAGTTGGGACAAGGCCATGTTTACCACTGTGAGACATCCCCTTTTCTCTTTACAACAGTCTGTAAATGTCTGGGGACTGAGGAGACAAGTTGCTCAAGTTTAGGGATAGGAATGTTAACCCATTCTTGTCTAATGTAGGATTCTAGTTGCTCAACTGTCTTAGGTCTTTTTTGTCGTGTCTTCCGTTTTATGATGCACCAAATGTTTATGGGTGAAAGATCTGGACTGCAGGCTGGCCAGTTCAGTACCCGGACCCTTCTTCTACGCAGCCATGATGCTGTAATTGATGCAGTATGTAGTTTGGCATTGTCATGTTGGAAAATGCAAGGGCTTCCCTGAAAGAGACGTCGTCTGGATGGGAGCATATGTTGCTCTAGAACCTGGATATACCTTTCAGCATTGATGGTGTCTTTCCAGATGTGTAAGCTGCCCATGCCACACGCACTAATGCAACCCCATACCATCAGAGATGCAGGCTTCTGAACTGAGCGCTGATAACAACTTGGGTCGTCCTTCTCCTCTTTAGTCCGAATGACACGGCATCCCTGATTTCCATCAAGAACTTCAAATTTTGATTCGTCTGACCACAGAACAGTTTTCCACTTTGCCACAGTCCATTTTAAATGAGCCTTGGCCCAAAGAAGACGTCTGCGCTTCTGGATCGTGTTTAGATACGGCTTCTTCTTTGAACTATAGAGTTTTAGCTGGCAACGGCGGACGGCACGGTGAATTGTGTTCACGGATAACGTTCTCTGGAAATATTCCTGAGCCCATTTTGTGATTTCCAATACAGAAGCATGCTTGTATGTGATGCAGTGCCGTCTAAGGGCCCAAAGATCACGGGAAACCCAGTATGGTTTTCCGGCCTTGACCCTTACGCACAGAGATTCTTCCAGATTCTCTGAATCTTTTGATGATAGTATGCTCTGTAGATGATATGTTCAAACTCTTTGCAATTTTACACTGTCGAACTCCTTTCTGATATTGCTCCACTATTTGTCGGCGCAGAATTAGGGGGATTGGTGATCCTCTTCCCATCTTTACTTCTGAGAGCCGCTGCCACTCCAAGATGCTCTTTTTATACCCAGTCATGTTAATGACCTTTTGCCAGTTGACCTAATGAGTTGCAATTTGGTCCTCCAGCTGTTCCTTTTTTGTACCTTTAACTTTTCCAGCCTCTTATTGCCCCGTCCCAACTTTTTTGAGATGTGTTGCTGTCATGAAATTTCAAATGAACCAATATTTGGCATGAAATTTCAAAATGTCTCACTTTCGACATTTGATATGTTGTCTATGTTCTATTGTAAATACAATATCAGTTTTTGAGATTTGTAAATTATTGCATTCCATTTTTATTTACAATTTGTACTTTGTCCCAACTTTTTTGGAATCGGGGTTTTCTCTCATCTCATTATCTCTAGCTGCTTTATCCTGTTCTACAGGGTCGCGGACCTTCTTGCTGTGAGGCGACAGCGCTAACCACTACACCATTGTGCCGCCCATCCAGAAATATAGAAAATTCTAAAAGGGTTCCAAAAATTTCAGGCACCACTGTGCATTCACCCTACACTGATACATTGATTTGAGGTGTGTAATGGCACCAACAATTGCACTTGTCAGTTCATGGACTGGATTTCACAAAATAGTAACATGAGCATAAAGATAATTTTACACCAAAAGTAACTCAGCCTGAGCATGTTGAGGCATGGAGTAGTCATTTCTGTGGATTCTTACAGTGGTTTCATAAATATAACTTCCAATTCTCTGTAAATATTATAAACATGGATTACCACTGTATAATATATGGCCACATAATGTCCACTTAATGTTCATTACTCAAATGTTCCTGTTTTCTATACTATGTGGTAGTGAGGAATTTTAATCAAGTTTTGATTTTAAATAATGCCAAAGTACAAGCTCTTACACAGAAATATTGCTGTTTCAATTATGGGCATACCCTGCAAAATATAGCTTGAATAATGAATTGTAGGCTTTTTTTTTTAACCAAGAAATCATGAATCAAATGAATTTTTCAACATGAGAAGATAAACTTCATATCTTCAAGCCAACCTGTAGTTTTCTTTGTATTATATAGACACATTCACAAACAAAAATGACACAAGTTAATCAAAACAATTCATCAATGTTCCCACAAGAAGATATTGGAAAATATGTTACTCAATGTCCCAGATGTAGTTCATATGAAAAATACAAATGGCGTATATATGGTATATTTAACAGTTATCCCACTAAATTGAGTCGTACATACAAAACGTCCAACAAAACAAAATCATTTCCACTGTTAATGTAAACAAACCGGCGAAAATGACAGTAGAAATTTGTGAAAATTGTGGAAATAATTCTTAAAAAAAATAGATATGTTCTTACTATCAAATACTTATAGTCCATATTTTGTGCAATACTACAATGTGCAATACCTATAATGTGCAATACCCGGACTCTCCCTGTGCAATACTTATAATGTGCAATACCCTGAGGGAACCCGCCCAAAGGGATCAATAAAGTTTTATCTAATCTAATCTACCCGGACTCTCTCTGTGCAATACTTATAATATGCAATACCCCACTCCATAATGTGGAACACAACACTGTACATAGCACCCTTTTTTTTCCTTTTCTTTTTAATTGCATATTTTATATTTTATGCTGTTTGCACTGTGATTGGAGTTGCTTTTAATCTCATTGTACATGTGTATAGTGACAATAAAGGCATTCTATTCTATTGTTGCTTTTTTTGTATTTCTTGGGGTTTTGTTTTCGAGTAGAGTTTTTATTTTGTCCTTGGTTAGTTCAGCAAAACATACATATCGATCAGCCAAACACTGAGAGGCGAAGTGAATAACACTAATTATCTCATTACAATGACACCTGCCAAGGAGTGGGATAGATTAGGCAGCAAGAGAACAGTCAGTTCTCAAAGTTGATCTGTTGGAAGCAGGAAAAATAGGCAAGCGTAAGGATCTGAGCGACTTTGACAAGGGCCAAATTGTGATGGCTAGATGACTGGATCTGAGCATCTCCAGAATGGCACATCTTATGGTCCAGTCCCATAGAAGACATACTGTAGCACAAGCTGCTGAAAAAGTTAAATATACTGACACCTTTCTGGTTTAGTCAGCATTGATTTTTTTCAGCAGTTTGTGCTCCAGTAGCTCTTCTGTGGGATTGGAACATCGTGCCCCATGCAAATCAGTGAGCCTTTGACACCCATGACCCTGTTGCAGGTTCACCAGTTGTCCTTCCTTGGAGCACTTTTGGTAGGTACTAACCACTGCATACCGGGAACACCCTGCAAGATGTGTCGTTTTGAAGATGCTCAGACCCAGTCATCTAGCCATCACAATTTGGCCCTTGTCAAAGTCACTCAGATCCGTACGCTTGCCCATTTTTCCTGCTTCCAACACATCAACTTCAAGAACTGACTGTTCTCTTGCTGCTTCATATGTCCCACCCCTCGATGTGCCATTGTAGTGAGATAATCAAATGGTATTCACTTCACCTGTCAGTGGTTTTAATGATATGGCTGATCAGTGTTTATATCTATATACATACATATACACACACACAAATATATATACTGTATTATACACACAAATATATACATGTATGTATGTATGTATGTATGTATGTATGTATGTATGTATGTATGTATGTATGTATGTTATACACACACACACACACACTCACTGTGTGGTGTGTGTGTGTGTGTGTGTGTGTGTGTGTGTGTGTGTGTGTGTGTGTGTGTGAAGTCAACTTTATTGTCAAATATGCTATACATGCTCGACGTACAGCACAGATGAAATATCAGTCCTCTCTGACCCACAGTGCAAACAGGCAATGCAATAAATAAAAATAGAATAATTGAAAAAAAAAACCCACAACAATATAAACAGTATAAACACTCTAGATAGGAACTAGACATAGACTAAAAACTCAAACAATATAAACAGTATAAATAAACAGTATAAACACTAGATAAGAACAAGACATAGACTAAACACAGACAATATAAACAGTGTAAACACTCTAGATATGAACTAGACATAGACTAAACACTCATATATATATATACACACACACACACACACACACACACAAATATTGGTTCAAATAACCAACTAGCAGCTGTTAAGATGAGGTAGTGCGGAATAGTGCAAATGAGATGTGTGATTGATATATATATATATATATATATATATATATATATATATATATATATATATATAAAAATGTGTGTGTTTATAAAATTTATTTATTCATTCATTCTATCCGCATTCACTGGATATGATCTATCGCATGCTCTGATACTCTACTACTAGGCTATCAGCTCATATACCGTGAGTAGAGAAAAACAAAAATGGCAGAGCATGTTGCTGAACCAACTGAGGATTAAATAAAAACTCTACTTGAAAACGAAACACCCCCCCCCCCCCCCAATCTCCTGTTCCACACTCCAGCCCAGTCAGTGTCGGTAATGCACCTTTATGTTGGTTTGCCAACCTTAAAAAAAAAAAAAACCAAAAGAAGTAGAAGAAAACCCCCCAAAAAAGCAACAAAATATGGAATAAAAAGTATTTGATTGTAAGAACATCTCTTTATTTTTCAAGAATTATTATGATAGCATTTTTCACAAACTGCTACTGTCATTTCGCCAGTTTGTTTACATTCTAAGCGGAAATGATTTTGTCGGACATTTTGTATAAAAGCTATCAAATTTGCAAAAAATAAAAATGCTCTGTTTCTCAAAATCCAGTGAATGTGGATAGAATAAAACAATTATTCCACTCAATCTGGCACACATGGCTTATAGCCAACTCAGCACTCCACGCTTCATATATATCTCCCTTGTGTGGTGTTCGTCCCTTATATGGTGTTCGGGTCTAAGGAACAATGATACGATTAATTATTTTTTCAAACTCACTCATTGGCCTTGGCTCATTTTCTGTGAAGAACAATATATCTCATCTCATCTCATCTCATCTCTCATCTCATTATCTGTAGCCACTTTATCCTGTTCTACAGGGTCGCAGGCAAGCTGGAGCCTATCCCAGCTGACTACGGGCGAAAGGCGGGGTACACCCTGGACAAGTCGCCAGGTCATCACAGGGCTGACACATAGACACAGACAACCATTCACACTCACATTCACACCTACGCTCAATTTAGAGTCACCAGTTAACCTAACCTGCATGTCTTTGGACTGTGGGGGAAACCGGAGCACCCGGAGGAAACCCACGCGGCCACGGGGAGAACATGCAAACTCCGCACAGAAAGGCCCTCGCCGGCCACGGGGCTCGAACCCAGACCTTCTTGCTGTGAGGCGACAGCACCGACCACTACACCACCGTGCCACCCCAAGAACAATATCAGAACACATTTTCGATGACCACACACTGTACACCCCCCACATATTGATATTACATACAGGATGTTCGGGTCCACTGGACCCAGGGCTAATAAAAGTGTGCACCTTCACTCTGTCCTCCTCCTGTCTGGGCCTGCTGTGTGTGTGTTTTGTGTTTCTGCCCCCGCCGTTCAAGCCCCGACACCTGTCTGCTCTCACATTCCTGCACATTTTACCCTCTGTCTTGCGGGAACCAAGACAGAAGTTCCCATAAATTAGGGGCGGGACACAATAAATATAGCTTTTCCAATGTGTTTCCTTATCACAGTTGATCAAGATGGCCAGAAGATTCTCTGCTCAGAAGGACTTGCAAATGATTTTGTTAGAGAGAAGCTTTTGATGATGTAGAGGAAGACGTTTCAGAATGTGAGGATCACATTTCTGAAAATTCAGAGTCTGACAGTGACTTTGGAGAAGAGGATGAGATGGAGCATCAGCCAGTCCCAAACCGAAGACGAGCATGGGGATGTGTTGTATAGACTGACAATGGTTACTGTATGTGTTCAGCTTGTGTTGTGTAAACTTAACTGAATGGGTTCAAAGAAATAAAAATCAGTTATGAAAAACCTTGCTTCATTTGTAAATTTGAAGATAAACATCTTTTTTTTCCCCTCCCACTCATATCTTGACTGTAATTGATTCTTTTTGTAAAATTACATTTTATTAAAAAACAAACAAAAAAGGAGTAGCACTTTTTTTTTAAATAAATGTAATCTAACAAAGGTAAAGGGCAAATATTAACCATGTATACTGTTTATGTTGCTTGTAATTGGGGTGAAGTAAACATCTGTTAAGTATTTAATGTAAAATTGTTTGATTGTGTTGAATTTAAAGCACCAAAATGCAGCGGGTCCACCAGACCCACGAACACTGGCTGAATAACAAAAATACAAACACCACACAAGGGATATACAGTTTCTTGCAAAAGTATTCAGTCCCCCTTGGTGTTTGTCCTGTTTTGTTGCATTACAAACTGGAATTAAAATGGACTTTTGGAGGGTTGGCACCATTTGATTTACACAACACGCCTACCACTTTAAAAAGGTGCAATTTTTTTTTATTTTTATTATTTTTATATTGTGACACAAGCAATAATTAAGATGAAAAAAAAACCCAGAAAACTGGAGTGTGCATAGGTATTCACCCCCTTTCGTATGAAACCCCTAAATAAGAGCCGGTCCAACCAATTCACTTCATAAGGTCACATAATTAGTTGATTAAGATCCACCTGTGCACAATCAAAATGTCACATGATCTGTCACATGACATCTGGATAAATCAACCTGTTCTGGAAGGACCCTGACTCTGCAACACTACTAAGCAAGCAACATGAGAACCAAGGAGCCTCCAAACAGGTCAGAGACAAAGTTGTGGAGAAGTATAGATCAGGGTTGGGTCATGAAAAATATCCCAAACTTTGAATATCCCACAGAGCACCATTAAATCCATTATAACAAAATGGAAAGAATATGGCACCACTACAAACCTGACAAGAGAAGGCCGCCCACCAAAACTCACAGACCGTGCAAGGAGGGCATTAATCAGAGATGCAACAAAGATACCAGAGAGAACACTGAAGGAGCTGCAAAGATCCACAGTGGAGATGGGAGTATCTGTCCATAGGACCACTTTAAGCCGTACACTCCACAGAGTGGGGCTTTATGGAAGAGCGGCCAGAAAAAAGTCATTGCTTAAAAAAAAAACGTTTGGAGTTTGCTCAACAGCATGTGGCAGACTCCCCAAACACATGGAAGAAGATTCTCTGGTCAAATGAGAGAAACTTGATCTTTTTGGCCATCATGGGAAATGCCATGTGTGGCGCAAACCCAACACCTTGAGAACACCATTCCTACAATGAAGCATGGTGGTGGCAGCATCATGCTGTGGGGATATTTTTCATCTGCAGGGACAGGAAAGCTGGTCAGGATTGATGGAAAGATGGATGGCACTAAATGCAGGGCAATTCTGGAGGAAAACCTGTTTGAGTTGGCCAGAGGTTTGAGACTGGGACGAAGGTTCACATTCCAGCAGGACAATGACCCTAAACATACTGCTAAAGCTACACTGGAGTGGTTTAAAGGGAAACATTTAAATGTCTTGGAATGGCCTAGTCAAAGCCCAGACCTCAATCCAATTGAGAATCTGTGGCATAACTTGAAGATTGCTGTACACCAACGCAACCCATCTAACTTGAAGGAACTGGAGCAGTTTTGCCTTGGGGAATGGGCAAAAATCCCAGTGGCTAAATGTGCTAAGCTAATAGAGACATAGCCCAAGAGACTTGCAGCTGTAATTGCAGCAAAAGGTGGCTCTACAAAGCATTGACTTTGGGGGTGAATACCTATGCACACTCCAGATTTCTGTTTTTTTTTTCCATCTTATTGTTTGTGCCACAATAAAACAATTTGCACCTTTAAAGTTGTAGGCATGTTGTGTAAATCAAATGGTGCTAACCCCCCAAAAAGCCATTTTAACTCTAGCTTGTGATGCAACAAAACAGGACAAACACAAAGGAGGACGAATACTTTTGCAAGACACTGTGTTTTTTATATATATAAAAATGCACGAGTGTTTTACTGGAAAATATGCCACTCGTCTTTTTCATGCAAGCGACATCCGTGACATGGAGAACCAAAACCTTGGAAATCGATAAACTGTTTTGATAAATTTGGGAACTTTTTGTATGTGAATGTGGCTGTATAATAAAAAGAAAATTACATGCTGACTTGAAGATTTGACCTTTATCTCCTTGTGTTGAAAAAGTCGCATTTTCCATACAAAATCCATCGCGGATCTGAGTGACATTTTCCAATATTTCACTCCAATATCACTCCCAGTGTTTCCCACTAACTAGATGTAGTGGTTAGCGCTGTCGCCTCACAGCAAGAAGGTCCTGGGTTCGAGCCCCGGGGCCGGCGAGGGCCTTTCTGTGTGGAGTTTGCATGTTCTCCCCGTGTCCGCGTGGGTTTCCTCCGGGTGCTCCGGTTTCCCCCACAGTCCAAAGACATGCAGGTTAGGTTAACTGGTGACTCTAAATTGACCGTAGGTGTGAATGTGAGTGTGAATGGTTGTCTGTGTCTATGTGTCAGCCCTGTGATGACCTGGCGACTTGTCCAGGGTGTACCCCGCCTTTCGCCCGTAGTCAGCTGGGATAGGCTCCAGCTTGCCTGCGACCCTGTAGAAGGATAAAGCGGCTAGAGATAATGAGAATGAGATGAGATAATGAGATGCACGTTTTCAAAATGGTGAAGCGGTTCAAAATTAATATTGTTTTGATTAACTTTTTTTTTTGTGGGTATATGTCCATATAATATAAAGAACATTACACGGTTGCGCTTGAAACACAGGACTGGATGTATGTTCACAAATGAAATGAAAACATGAAATATCTTTGGATCATCGTATCTGCAATGAAACAGAAGTCAAAGTAAATTTCGAAATCACTGCTTTCTCTTATTTGCATTTTCCATACCATCCCGCCTTTTTCTGTTTTGGGTTTGTAGATTAGCATTACAACTACATTATAAATAACCATATAAAGTTTGTAAAAATGGCGTCACGGTGGTGTAGTGGTTAGCGCTGTCGCCTCACAGCAAGAAGGTCTGGGTTCGAGCCCCGTGGCCGGCGAGGGCCTTTCTGTGTGGAGTTTGCATGTTCTCCCCGTGTCCGCGTGGGTTTCCTCCGGGTGCTCCGGTTTCCCCCACAGTCCAAAGACATGCAGGTTAGGTTAACTGGTGACTCTAAATTGACCGTAGGTGTGAATGTGAGTGTGAATGGTTGTCTGTGTCTATGTGTCAGCCCTGTGATGACCTGGCGACTTGTCCAGGGTGTACCCCGCCTTTCGCCCGTAGTCAGCTGGGATAGGCTCCAGCTTGCCTGCGACCCTGTAGAACAGGATAAAACGGCTAGAGATAATGAGATGAGATTGTAAAAATGTTCTGCAACTACATCTGCAGCTCAGGTGTCCCTATATGAGGGTCATCACTCCAAGCTAGAGAACCTAAGCTTTAGTGCCGAGTGACAGGCGAAGAGCAGGTTATGAGACACTGGCTTTTCTAATGAAAGCGTTAATTCAACCTATTGTATAAATAGGCCTCGTCTCATACCTCCGCTTTTTACAAATCAGGGGTAGCAGAGGGTGAACATGCAGCACTGCTCAACCGTATACAAAAAAACAAGAACAGGCTGCAGGATGTGAGCCAGCTTCTAACCACAAACACCCCACCCTGCTGGGCACTCAGAGGCCCTGCTAAGTGGGAAGCGTACTCACACCAAAAAGTCAATTTATCCACTCTGTCACCTCTGCCATACATACAAGCACCTCCATTCATACCCATGTCGGACAGCTTGCACTCAGGTCCCTGAGTGACGTTCTGGCATGTAGGCTAGCATGTAGCACTGAAGCAAGCTTTGAGTTGTGTTCATGTGCATCTATCAGTAGCTCAAATGTGTGTATATATGTAATCTGCCAAGTAGTTGCATCAAGTAGGTACACATGGCATCATATACACAAGGTCCTTCTGTTTTCTAACAATGACCTTGACTGTTTAAAATACATATTTGTTTCATTTACACATTGTAAAAGCTTGTATAGGTTATTAAAAGAGAATGTCTATCATGATAATGTTGACAGAAGGGCGGCACCGTGGTGTAGTGGTTAGCACTGTCGCCTCACAGCAAGAAGCTTCGAGCCCAGCGGCTGACGAGGGCCTTTCTGTGCGGAGTTTGCATGTTCTTCCTGTGTCTGTGTGGGTTTCCTCCGGGTGCTCCGGTTTCCCCCACAGTCCAAAGGCATGCAGGTTAGGCTAATTGGTGGCTCTAAATTGACCGTAGGTGTGAATGTGAGTGTGAATGGTTGTGTGTCTCTACGCGTCAGCCCTGCAATGACCTGGCGACTTGTCCAGGGTGTACCCCGCCTCTCACCCATAGTCAGCTGGGATAGACTCCAGCTTGCCCACAACCCTGCACAGGATAAGTGGTTATGGATAATGGATGGATAGATGTTGACAGATAATATCACCTCAATGGAGCAATTAATGCAGAAATTCAGACAAGTGATGACTGTTACAAAGGGTAATATTTTTTTTTGTTTCATTCATCTTCATTAACTGCTTTATCCTGATCAGGGTCAAAGTGAATTCTGGGAACATTCAGTGCAATGCCGAAGAGTTCACCCCGGATGGGATACTAGTCCATTGCAGGGCACCATGCGTGAGCGCGCACACACATTTACAATTTCACTTTTGGGAGGTGCAAGGAAATCTGAGAAACCAGATGAAGCCCATGCACACATGGGGAGAAAATGTAAACCTACTCACAGATACTATCCCAAGCTCAGGATCGAACCAAGGAGCTGTGAGATAGCAATGTTCCCAATAGTACAACGAAGATAATAAGGTGCCAGAGGAAAACATTATAAAACAGAAATCTGCATTCTTCAGGAATCTCATACCCCCTTGGTTCTCATTACGTATAGAAACTTCAGAAATTAGACTGAATGAGCTTTAACTCAACACCACATTAAGACACATGGGTGGCTCAGCTTTATATCCGTGCTTGCAAGTCAACTCTGTTTTTGTAGCAAGGCCTCCTCTGACAGAGAAAAGTTATTTCTGGTCTCCTGCAGGTCTCCTGGCTCACTATTACAGCATGCTGGTAAAGAGAGACAGCAAAGCACAGGGACTACACTATTCCTGTACTCTACTATGGTACTCTGTGGGGAGCACAACACACACACACACAATGTAAAATTAAACAAATATTATAGAGTTACTATTGCAGGATTTTAGTGGTTTCGCTTTATAAAATGACAGCATAAAAACTACACCATCACAGTCATCTATAGAAGAAACAGCATAAAAAGCACATTGCAAATACATGTATGTGTCACTGTAAATTGCATAAATGAGTAAAACCTAGAACGGTTGGTGACTCTAGTGTAAGAAGAGATACATTTGGTTAAGATACGTCTCAACTTGGTTAACACACAACATTCGCTCCACCTTATGCAGTTCTAGCTGTGCTAAGAGTTTGTTTTGGCTTTACTTTCTTCACCAATTTCAGAGCAAGTCACATGAGGTCAGCTACAGGGAACACACTGCAATGCTGAAATAAACAGGACTTCACTGGGGATCTAGCCAGTGTCAACACCTACATACTGCTTGGCAACAAAGTACTAAGTCCAGCAAACAAAGTGCAAACACGTCACTTCTTTGGTCTATATCTCCCAAGAAAGCAAAAAAAGGCTGAATGAAGCAATATAGACTCTCTGGGTAGAGGGAAGGCTTCGGCCATATCGAGAAGATATCCAACTTCGCTGTGACACTTAATATGTCAGTAATAATGTACTGGGGATGTGCTAAGGGACTATGGGGGCTCTTGGTTACAAATGCAACTGGCCCACTTTCCTCCGTCACATGGAAAGAAGTGTGTCAGAGGAGCAGGCACTAACTTGCCACTGATCTGAAATCAGGTCAGAATGGACACTAGGGATCCAGATACACACCCACAAATACAGGCACACACACATACAATGCATGGGGATGTGCAAACAGAAACACAGGCACTTAACGCTAATTCTGATCTATAGTGCAACTTATATAAGACATAAATTGGACATTTCGATGGATGACTGAAACTGAGATGAATAATTACGTCATGCGACCGAACCAGTGAATTAACGTGTTCTTTTCAGCGAAAACACAAAAACTGTATATCTGCACACCATGCCACATGTGTCAATGTGAAATTACAACTGCTGGAAATAAATGAATCTGAGGTCACATGACCCTTAACAGGGGGATTGGTACCCTGCTCTGGCAGATGTCATCAGCTCATAAAAATCTGTTGAAGGGAAATCTGACCCTGCATAGAGCTTCCATGCCCCCGCCTTGCAGTTCTCTTTCAAACCTTCTTCCCCTCCGGTCCTTCTGCCAGAGTCCAAGTCTTTCCAGGAGCTCACTGAAGAAGTCCCTTGAGGGCATGTCTCTAATGAAAGTGCTGGAAAACACATTTCCCCTGTCTGAACTCTCTAACTGTTCACTTACTCAGAACCTGTATAAATGGGACAGGAGACACTTTTAGAATGAAACAGACTTTTAGACATAAAGCACTTCACAGAATAGGAAAAAAACCCCAAAAAACAATAAAAATCACCTCTGATATTCAAAGCTCAAATAAAATGGAACAATTTAAGATATTCATGGTGCAAACCATATGCAGAAAAATGTTTAAGTATAAAAAAATAATGCTTTAGTGTTTCTCACGGATAGACGATGATGATTAACACTCGGTGAAGTGACAATAGCACAAGCATTTTTTTGGTCCATTCAAATAAGCAAATGAGTGAAGGAATCAAATATAAATAAATTGGTAATCTATAAATATATTAATACCAGCTGTGGAAGTGACTCTAGAGCCATGGAATTCTCAAAAAAGTGGGGTCAGTCAGGGGGTCTATGACTTTATTATCTTATTACAGTGGTGGAAATCATAACCTACCATTATCAGAGTCATTGACTGGTCAGTTGAACTGAATGGATTTAATCCAAACCTCAAAAGTCAGAAGGTCTAGAAACTTGGACTTAATGCATTCTGTCACTGAAAACACAAGGAATAAAAATCTTTGTGGCCAACACAGTGCTTAATATTTGAATAGTGGGATTATGTTCGTAAATAAATCTCTGATAAGTTTTTTTTTTTTTTCAAAAACTTTGAGAACCTCTACCCGAGACAGTCAACATTGCTTTTCATCACATACTATTTCCATCTCATAAAAGTCAGACTGCACTGGGGGAAAAATCCTAGTTTAGTTTACCGCAGTTATGTGTAGAAGAAGTGGAGTGTAATCTATGACTCATTAAGTAAATACCAAAATACTATTTAACACAATTTTTAAAAAGGTGAAGACTTGACTCATTTTAAATAGTCTACAGTTGGGAATTGGTATAAAATATAATAAGTGATAACTGAAAAAAATATTTTTTTTTTCATTAGAAACAAGACTGGAAAAGCCCTAGATCTGGCCTGAGTTTCCCAAAAGCATCGCAGCACAAAGATCATTAAATGATAGAGCAAGCAGCACAATGAACGCTCTCTCTCTCCCATAGTTAAGACACTCTTAGTGTTAAGAGGTTTTTGGGAAACCCACCTCTGTACAATTGTATGATGTGTTTTCGATTGAATATTCAAAAACAAGAACTGGCCCAAACAGGAATCAGTGAAACATTTTTTTCCAGAGATGACTGGAATAGTCACAGTGACAACAGAAAAAAAAAAGCTTTGCCATCATCACAGCCCACAGCAAAGGGACTGTTAAGTTAAACATAAAAGAAGTGCTTGAATTAACATTGCTGCTTTGCCTGATCAACCACTTGTTTAATTACTAATTATATAAGAGTTTTACCTTTTACAGGTTCAACTGATTTACCCTCCAGGTTCCCATGCATTTAATAATCAGCGAAATATTTTTTCTAACTTATTTTACTGTTATTCAGAACCAGCTGTTTCTTGCTTTACATTTACTTTGTTTTTGATTTACTAATCTCAAGTGTCCTGGGTTCAATCCTGAGTTTGGTTAACTGTCTGTGTGGAATTTCCCACGTTCTCCCTGTGTTTATGTGGCTTCCTCTGGGTTCTCTAGTTTCAGTCTGCCACTAAAAAACAAGGTGGAGTGGCTAAAATAAATTGGCCCTAAGGGTGACTGTGTGTGTGTGCGCGCGCGCGTGCATGCGGTGTGTCCGCGGTGCCCTGCAATGGACTGGGATTCCATCCATGGTATTTTCCTATCTCATGCTCCGTGTTCCCAGGATAGGCTCCATCACAACCCTGATCAGAACAAAGCGGTTACTGAAAGTGAAGGAGAAGCGAGTGAAGATCACAAATGAGCACTAATCAGACTAATTGTGTGTGTCGTAAGAAAAACTGCATGAATAAAGTAGGCAGATTTATAAATGACAAAGAAATAAGGTTTCGATGTAGGCTAATTGTTCGCAATAGAGGCAGCAAGTTCAGATATCAACAAGACTCACAGAAGAGAGAAACTCATTCATTCATTCATTCATTCATCTCTAGCCGCTTTATCCTTCTACAGGGTCACAGGCAAGCTGGAGCCTATCCCAGCTGACTACGGGCGAAAGGCGGGGTACACCCTGGACAAGTCGCCAGGTCATCACAGGGCAGAAGAGAGAAACTGAAATTTAAAATGCTGATTAATTGGTCAGTCATGTCCAAACACTGTTTCAAGTATGATATGAAAACAAAATTAAAGTGCAGACATAAGTGTAGATACGAGTGTGCGTTCTGTTAATGATGGCTCAGTTTAAATGATGCGTGCATCAAAAGTGAACATGCTGTGAATATCTCATAAAACCAACTTTACCGTGGCAAAATTATTTTTTTCTTTTTTACCAATTATTTTACTTCTCATTATTAAGACTTGATGACACTAAAAAGCAACAAACTAGCTGAGGTATAACTCGGCTGTGCCTGAGGGATCTACACCAGGCCAATACGCCCACCTCCGTGTCTGTCTACATCACTTTGTTCACCAGGCTGCTGTGGAGATTTAGCAGATCTTAGAAAGATGTACAAAAGCAACAAAAGTAGACCTCTGAAACTGACTGACATAATCTGCAAGTGTGTGCGTGTCATCATGAAAAAGGCTTGCAGAGCTCACAGTAACACAGCTGTGCCATTCACCCTTGGGCATCGAGTCTAAGGTTGCATCACAGTCTTTTTTAGAGGAAGTTCCAGTTAGAAATACCGAATAGCAACTAAGCATGCTGCCGTATCAGATTATACACATCACACAGTGACATCCACTGTTACAGCGGCATGGCTGGGACTCTCAGCACTTTGTTTTAATGTTGCCATAATCTTTTAATTACTGCACATCTTGGTTGGTCTTTAAGTAAAAGAAGAAATGAATACACTGGATATGGGGCCAGTATTAAAAAATGTTCTGTTCCCGGTCCACTGGCCGGGTGAGTGCCGTTTGTGCGGTTTAAATTTTTTTTTTTTAAAACGCCGGTTTTTCGACATTTTTTTCAGGTTCGTAAATCTAAAATCGAACTTGACATTTACGCATTCCCAGGGCTTTCCACTAAAGCTCATACTGCCAGCCATGACAAATAAGTAGCCAGCCGGGGGGGAGGAAACAAAACACAAAATAAACTCTTGTGCACGCAGTTCCCAGGATTAAATGTATTTTCCACAGACCATTTATTTATTCACTTTACTCAAATACAAAGTAAAATGGCAGTAAATCTTTCTTTTCTTGCGTATTGCATCATGAGGCGTTCCTGGCTTATAAATCTCTTATTTTCGGTGCATGACACATTCACGCAGCTGAGCATGCTGTGAATTAACAACGACAACGGTCTGCAGTGGCGGCTACACAATTACACACTCAGCGAACATTTCTCCATTTGTGTATGCAAATACACTCCAACCACTCAGTTTGGTTTCATTTACAACCAACGGTGTCTTTTGATGCCAGCACGTAATTGAACGAGAGAAGACTGGTTTACCGGAGACAAAATAAGCGCTATCTCTGCTTCTGTTCCCTCCGGCACACTACTGCCTCCGCCGAGTGCGCGCACTCTGAACTGAATCAGCTCTGCGCATGCGCCGTGCGGCACAAAAAAATGGCAGCCACCATGAAGGAAGGAGATCCGGAGTTTTCAAACATTTGCTTAAGTGTGAAATCGCAAAATGGTATTCTAGCGAACAACAAAATAGTAAAGATTCAGAAAAACAAAATCATTCAGTGATCATTTTAGTGTAATTTCATCCGAACTCGGCCTAACGGTCGATTTAGAACTACAAAAAGCCAGTGTGTCGGACATTTTAAGTACCTTTGTAAAAGTTTTGCAAATGTTGCAGTCAGCATTTAAAATGCTAACTTAAAAGTTTTTGTACAAGTTTCAGTTGATTAAACTGTCATTTTATTAAATGTGTCTGCTTTTGTAATAAAAAAAGTACTGAAAGAAAAAGCAAACACAGCATTGCAATTTCTTATCCATCCATAAAAAAAAATAAAAAAATCCCTCCCTCCCGACTGAAAATATTTTGCTCACCCGGTGGACAGGAAACGGATTTTTTTTTTTAAGGATGGCCTGGACAAGTAGCCCCCAGATTTTGCACTTCATGGACAGGGCTGGACAAATCACTAACCCCGTGTCAGCCTATGAGGGGAAATAAATGTACTCCTTGACTTTTACAAAACAAAAATGCTTATTTGATATGCATGTTGGTTTACAGTAAATGTAATGTATTTCATGGTTTTGCAAAGCACCTCACTGTCATCAGCTTCCCGGCACATTCATTTGCGTACACAGATGACAGATAATCTTTTCAGAATCAGGAATGTGCAGGTATGTGGAAACCTTGATGAAACTGAACAAAATCCAATCCAATGAAAACTGTTTTTGCATTTTTTAATTAAACGCTCTTTGTACTGCACTCAGTCACCTTATGGTTAAATAAAAGAAACTATAGATGATAGCCAGACTCAAATGATATTTTTTACTTGCAGTGAGAGAACAAAATACTACATCTCACAGCCAAAATGTTGGCCAACAATTTGCTAACCGTCTGTTAGGGGTGGAAAAACAATGCGATTCATTAGAAACTATTAGGATAATGGTGTTTGTTTTGAGGGCTGAACATTATGACAATATAGTATGGTGCATCATGATAAACTCTATTACAATACACTTTAAGAAATTGTGGGTATCAATATTTTTATCACAGTTACAAACTCAGGAAGCAGATGATTTGATGCATTTTTGATGTATTTTTTTAGTACATAATATTTTTTATATATATATATATATATATATATATATATATATATATATATATATATATATATATATATATACATACATACACACACACACACACACATGTATTTTTTAGTATGTGTGTGTGTGTGTATATATATATATATATATATATATATATATATATATATATATATATATATATATAAAAAATATTATGTACTAAAAAAATACATCAAAAATGCATCAAATCATCTGCTTCCTGAGTTTGTAACTGTGATAAAAATATTTTGACTTATCCTTGTGTGTGTGTATATATATATATATATATATATATATATATATATATATATATATATATATATATATATATATATATATATATATACGTATATATAAAAAATATTATGTAGGTCATGCAGGTTATATTATGTAGGTCATGCAGGTTATATTATGTATATCATGCAGGTTAGGTTAACTGGTGACTCTAAATTGACCATGAATGTGAATGGTTGTCTGTGTCTATGTGTCAGCCCTGTGATGACCTGGCGACTTGTCCAGGGTGTACCCCGCCTTTCGCCCGTAGTCAGCTGGGATAGGCTCCAGCTTGCCTGCGACCCTGTAGAACAGGATAAAGCGGCTAGAGATGATGATACACACACACACACACACACACACACACACACGTGTTTTACTGGGAAATACACCACTCGCATGTTCGACGAACTACATCTGGGACATTGAGTAACATTTTCCGATATCTTCACTTGTGAGGAAATTGATGAATTGTTTTGATAAATCTGGGGACTTGTGTGAATGTGTCTATACACTAAAAAGAAAAATCATATGTTGGCTTGAAAATATGAAGTTTATCTTCTTGTGTTGAAAAACCTCACATTTTCCATACGAAATACATCGCGGATCTGAGTGACATATTTAAATAATATTGGCTGGCTTTGAGTGGTCTATCAAATATATATCATTCAACTAGCATGATAGTGAACGAGTCGAAGATGAGTTCAATATCATGCTAGCTGAATGGAATATATCTGATAGACCACAAAAAAAAAAGCCAGCCAATATTATTATTATACATACACACTTCATATCAGCATTCTCGAAGGCCAATGCTAGCTTACCCGCGACTTGGTGCTCTTAGCATGGCAGTCCAGTTAGCTTCCAGCCGGCACAGCAGTAGTGTTAGCAAAGGCCAACGCTAGCTTACCTGCAACTCGGTGCTGTTAGCGTGGCAGTCGCGTTACCTTCTAGTTGG
The DNA here is from genome assembly GCF_027579695.1 of Neoarius graeffei. Taxonomy (NCBI): domain Eukaryota; kingdom Metazoa; phylum Chordata; class Actinopteri; order Siluriformes; family Ariidae; genus Neoarius; species Neoarius graeffei. The sequence continues at coordinate 64,408,549 of NC_083573.1, read as the reverse complement.
TGTAGTGTTAGTGCAGGCCAATGCTAGCACAGTCAAGCAGAATATTATTATTATTAATTTTCCCTGTGTAATTTAGTTACTTTTAAAATCAACACTGATAACTACACACAACGGAGCAACCTGGCAGCTAAAATTCTCTCAAAATCTTCCACTTTTAACAAAGCAAACTTCGCGGCCATGTTTGTTTAGAAACTGTCACAATCACTCACTAGCGCGGAAGTTTTTCATCTCCAACGTGGCTCTTTTCCAGTTTTTCGATGTCCATTGGTATGTTTTTCTCTTGTAAATATGCGTGAAGAATATATAATGAAGTTTTGGTAGCCTTTCGGGTGTTCAGTGCGTCTCCAGTTTCAATTTATTTATTTAGTGCTTAAACCTAGCACTGGATTAGCCTTGTCTTCTCTCTTTCACAGCTGACAAAGAAATTGATTGTGCGCATGAGCAACAGAAAAGTTGTGTCATTGAATCTTCACATGAGCTCTGACGTGTGATGTTATGTTGTCTTGACAACATGCAATATTATAACAAAATTGCACACTCATTCTCTATTGGGGAGAGTGGCGTAATACATGGAGGATAAGCGATATGATAATATTTCATGCCATCAATAAACCCACTAGAAGGGAACAGAATACATGTTTTTATTCCAGGGAAAAAGTGGCCCGTATGTATCATAATTCCCCATATTTCACTCCGATGAATAGATGAGAGTTGTCAAAATGCCGAACTGGTTCAAGATTAAATCAATTAATTAATATTAATCAATAAATAAATTAATTAAATAAAAAATAATAAATTCATATTAATATTAATAAATCAATCAATATTCTTTTGATTAACTTGCGTATTTTTTGTGTGGTTGTGTCTATATAATACAAAGAACATTACACAGTTGTGCGAAGATATGAAGTTTATCTTCTCGTGTTGAAAAATATTTCACTCGTTTGCTTTGCTCACTTGTGAAATACATTCACACTTCATATCTTTGCACAACCATTTTATATATATTATTTATAACACACACACACACACACACACACACACACACACACACACACACACGGTACCAGTCAAAAGTTTGGACAGGCCTACTCATTCATAGTTTGTCTGTATTTTGACTATTTTCTACATTGTAGAACACTGAACATATTAAAACTATGAAATAAACACACACACACACACACACACACACCCCCTCTGGGCCGAGGTCAGTATTTAAGGCCGAGGTCACGGTATTTCACCATTCAGACCACCCTTAAGCTGGTAAATAATATATTTTTTTCTCTTTACCAAATTCTAACAGAAAACGAGAGCGCCCGAAAGGGAAAACCAAGCCGAGCCGAGGAGAGCTGGCATTTTGAATCCTCATTCATGGCTGTAATGCAAATTGCTTCCTCCTCAGTATACAAGTGCACTTCCATGGCAGGGAAAAAATAAATAAAAAATACATTTTGCCACCTATGTAGTCCCCTATTTATACAAAATTGAGTCATTCAGGATTCAG